>NW_015538119.1:36269-78962 GCF_001515605.1 Sinocyclocheilus anshuiensis
TCCATCTCAGGGCCACAGAGAACAAATAAAACCTCTCACACTAGGACTTCTTTAAAACCAGGTCACAGGATCATAGTAAGAGCTCGACACATTAGCATGCCAGTTACACACACACTCATATCTCTCCACATGTGCCTGACTGCATGGAGAGTTTCTTCATAGGTCAGCGAGTATTTCAATCCTATAGTGCCCTGTGCCAATGGCAACAGACAGTTAATACAACACACACAAACATCTGAAGTCTTACAAACATGCAAGATTAAAAACAGGAAAGAAAGAAAGAAAGAAAGAAAGAAAGAAAGAAAAGCGGATACTGGTATTACCTCTATTGTGAATCACACATTTCATTCTGTCATTAGTTATTGCTGGTCTCTCAGAGGGCAGAATAATATATATATTTTATTTTTGTGAGAAGTGTTTCCTCGCTCACAGTCTTTGTATGTGAGTCCACATTTGCAATGACAGTTCCAGGTACTGTATAAAATAGAAACCAAACTGAAATCTATCTGTTAAATTACACCACACATATTCATAATTTTAACATGTTTTGGAAAGGTTTTGTCATCCTTACAAGAGTCATATTTCCATGTTATTTTGTTTAGTCACTGTCTTGTGTACTGCAAATCTTTACAAAACATTAGAATTGTAAAACAATTAAAAACATTTTCACTTTATTGTCCATACATATCCAATTTTCAAATTTCTCAAAATCATGGCTTCAGTGTGAATGAATCACACTTCATTCATTCATTCATTCATTTAGAAAGAAAGAAAGAAAGAACGAAAGAAAGAAAGAAAGAAAGAAAGAAAGAAAGAAAGAAAGAGGGGTAAAATATAGCCTGGATGTTATATTGACAGGGTTCATGAGATTCACCATAATTCAAAAATGAAAATGGGGACAGAGTGAGATGTGTGCGTTCTTGTGAACCAAATGAAACTCTCTCTGACTGTGAGTAAAACCATCTTACACACCACACGAATTGGTATTACCTCTATTGTGAATCACACATTTCAGATTTGAAGTTGATTAAATAAGAAAACTAATAACTAACCCATTTACAAATCACATGTAAGTGTAATAAGTGGTTATACAGTGATTCCTTTGACCTCTAGAATTTTCTGAGCTTTTTTTCTGCGATTCAAGCCCTTTAAGATCCCCATGTCTCTGGTGCAGTAGTCTCGCGCAGCCAGACCTTCAGACTGACGGCTGAAGGTCTGGAATCCATGGCAGCTTTCATTGACCAAGGCCCGCCCATGAGGCCTATGACCGACATGTCAAACAACCAATCACAGTTCGTTTCGTTCAGCGTCACGTTTCAGGGCGTGGAAATGTCGCCACAATAACAGACCGGTGTGTAAAACTCTCAGACGTATTTTAAAGATTCTATGCCGCAAACTTGAAATATTTCACATACTTTTGAATATCCAGTGTTTAGTTGATCCTGATAAGCGCTCGTCGTCACAGTTGTAAACTTGACGGCTTTCTTCTTTCGTGAGGGGGTTTGGTGTCACAGCATCTTTGTTTCCAGGCGGAACGTTAAAGAATGCGACACACACGTCTCCCGGAAATCCTGTATAATTCAATCTGATGACGACTTCAACACTCCTGAAGTGTTTCCACTTTGGTGTGCCGTATGCATCAGACGTTCAGCCAATGGTTCATGGACGTCTGAGGCTGAGACTACTGGTGCAGTGACTGAATAATTGTGATTTTCTCTGCTGTTTGAGCACAGCACATCCACAAATCCCCAGAAGTGAAACAGTGATTTGATTTGGTAGGCAAACATAAAACAAATGTATGAAGAAGAAGAATTACACGTGTTCAATAGCCTTCACTACTGAGCTGTTTTATTAGATGAGATTCAATTATAAATTACTTGAATCTGAAATTCTATCAGGTCTGAGCAGGGTAGTCACATAAATGGAAAATTGCTGTAGCGATTTTTATCCTGCACCAAAAAAATTTATTCTCATTTAGAATCAAGGCAGAATGCAGAATTGTAATCCTAATTCAAAACGAACTTCTAAACATATATAGCATTATAACATTATAAACATATATAAATCTACCTAATGGAGTATAAAAATGTTTGAAATGCCATTTATTTATTTATTTAATATCTAATAGACCATGGCTGAAGAACACTTCATTGCCATGAAATATTTAGTTAGTTAGTTAGTTAGTTAGTTAGTGATTTTGGTTCCCAAATAATTTAAAAGGCTGTTAAAATATATATGTCCCATTTTTTATATCTTTGAATTGCATTTTAGTAAATTCATCTTCGTTTGGCATCCAGTAGCATGTGTGAAATTCTAATTCACACTCATAAATTGATAGTAAGCCAATGCTTAAATTCACAGCAAGAGTGTATACATGATGACCCTAAGTGTAGCCTTGGGTAAAGTAATGGAATAGATTAAAGTTGCTGGAGTGTCGTTTCCTTATGACAGTGTGCGGTTCTGAAGGATCAGCAGACTCTTAAACAGTTTCAATCATGCTGTTCATTCATAATCTCTGTCATAATCAGCGAGTTGTCCCATCGTGACTATCTGTGATGATTAGCCATGAGCCGGAGAGAATGATGATGAACTCTGAGACCTTTTATGCCACAATGACACACTACTTACACTACTTAATACGACTAGAGATTATTCTAATACAAGATTAGTTTTCTAGAGACAGTTTTCTTTTATTTCCAGAATAAAGTGTGCCCCACGCTGCAGCTTTCTATGGCTAAGAATCATTCACTCAGGAAGTGACCAGTAGATATCAATTGACAATCAGATTCTGTGATATTTAAACATGGTTAAACATAAAATCTGACACAACTCTGATACATTCTGCATACAGTGACTGTTACTCCACCTGTAACTGTTAACGTAGACCCACAATGAAAGTAAATTTAGCACACTGGGAATATACACAATATAGTATAAAATATACGTATTATTATTATGCACATTAGGACTGTAATGAGTTTAATGTGTATTATGTATATCATGGGTGCCTATTCATGCTCCTAGAACTAAGTGTTATTTTAGTATTTTTATATAATATGTTAGTTTTTATTAATATTTTAATTAGCTTTTATTTATATATTTTTTATTTTTATCTTATTTATTTATTTATTAGCAATGTTGTTATGTCATTGGGCGTTTTATTAGTTTTTTTATATTATTATTTATTTTTATTTCAGATTTAGTTTTAAGTTTTAGTTGTTGTTTTTTTGTTGTTGTTGTTGTTGTTTTTTTGAGTTAGTAATTTTAACACATAGTTATTCCAGTTAGCTGCCAAAGCAGTATTTCTAGTTTTTACTTAGTTTAAGTTCTAATCTAATATTCACAAAAAAATGTTTTGTCACACTTTAGTTTGGGGACCAATTTTACTATTAACTATTATTTACAACTTTTGCCTCAGTAAACTCCTAATTTGCTGCTTATTAGTTAGTAAGGTAGTTGTTACGTTTAGGTATGAGGTAGAGTTAAGAGATCTAAAATATATTTGTTCAGAATAAGGCATCAATAGTGCTTTATAAGCACTAATAAATAAACAATATACTAGTAATATGCATGCTAATAAGCAACTAGTTAATAGTGAGAATTGGTCCCTAATCTAAATCAATCCCAAATGTTTTTAATAGTTTTAGTTAACAATAATAGCCCTGCCGTAGAACCAATGTCTTGCTAAATTGTTAGCCATGATGTATGTCACTATGTGTATTATATAAAACTGTGCAACCTTAGTTAGCATTGTGTATTTTATAATTATTGTACATTATGTTCTTCTGTCAATACATGACTGCTATGTTTTTAACTCGCCATTACACTAGTGTCTATGGTGTAATGAAAATAAAGTGATCTGATTTGAGACTAAGAGATGTTTTCCTCTTGGCTTTTCCATCACCACACAGTCAACCTCAAATATGCTCCTGCCACCCCGAGGACAGCCTCAGGCTAATAACGTTTGTGCTAGGCACCCACCAACTCATATACAACACAATACATGTCAGACTCAGATATTAATCACTATATTAAACCTCATCTCACTATTTAGTACAGCACATGGGCAAACTCTAATTCACGCTAATGGACTTATAACCCCCTCACACTATGTGGTGAAGGGGACGTGACAACAAAGAGTGGATCCATATGCGGGCTTTATTCAGAGGCTTAGTCGAACAGGCAGGGTCAAACATCAGAAAAACAGTCAAGAGCTAAGGACCACCACGACGGAGACGAAGGCGCAACAGGACAGACTAAGAGTTCAGAAACAGCCTTCTTAGCCGTAACAGGATACACAGAGAATTCACAGACGGCCTCCATAGCCATGACAGGACAGACAGAGAGTTCACAGACGGCCTCCATAGCCATGCCAGGACAGACTGAGAGTTCAGAAACGGCCTTCTTAGCCGTAACAGGACAGATAGAGAGTTTACAGATGGAGAGTTCACAGACAGCCTCCATAGCCGTGACAGGACAGGCAGAGAGTTCACAGAGGGCCTCCATTGCCGTGACAGGACAGACTGAGGGTTCAGAAACGGCCTTCTTAGCCGTAACAGGACAGGCTGAAAGCTCAAAATCGGCCTCCTTAGCCGTGACAGGACAGAATGAGAGTTCACAGATGGCCTCCATAGCCGTGACAGGACAGGCAGAGCGTTTACAGATGGCCTCCATAGCCATGACAGGACAGGCAGAGAGTTCAGGAAAGGCCTCCTTTGCTGGGACAGGACACTGAGTGAATTCATAGGCATACCATCTTTACGACCGTATCAAGCAGAGCTGATAGTTCATGATTAGCTTCGAGGGCCGAGACGGGTTTGACGGGGAATTCACTAACGGTCTCCATGACCTCATCAGGACAGACAAAGAGTTCATAGGATGGCACCCCTGTCTGGAGAGGAGCTGAAGCGAACACTCCTGCCACCTCTGGAGGTTCTGCAGTGGATGCCGCCACCTCTAGAGGTTCTGCAGTGGATGCCGCCACCTCTGAAAGTTTTGCAGTGGATGTCGCCACCTCTGAGGGTTCTGCAGCGGATGCCACCACCTCTGGAGGTTCTGCAGAAATGGCAACAGGAGCTTCACAAAGCACAGAGAGTTCGTAGACGGCCCTTACGGCCATAACAGAGGCATCGGAAAACACGGAGAGTTCAAAACTAGTGTCTGTGGTGGGATGGGAAGTGAGTGGGACTAGAGTGGTCTCCACCACTTCAGAAGGTTTTGCAGTGGAAGCTGCAACCTCTGAGGAAACTACGGTGGTGTGTGTGGCCCAAACACACAGAATGGCCATTGCCATAACTGGTAGGACAGAGAGTACATAGTCTATCTCAGAGACTGAAGGTGCTGTGTCTGGGAAACTGGGGCAGCACTTGAGAGCGTAGAAACAGTGTCGCTTGATAACACTGAGTCAGCGTGGCTTGGGAGTGGAGAGTCAGTGTGGCTCGGGAGTGGAGATTCTGCGTGACTCGGGATGACAGCTGTGACATGACGAGACTCTGGACGATCAGCTGTGATGCGACGAGGCTCTGGACGATCAGCTGTGACGCGACGAAACTCTGGACGATCAATTGTGATGTGACGGGGAGAGTCAGTGTGGCTCGGGAGTGGAGATTCTGCGTGACTCGGGATGACAGCTGTGACATGACGAGACTCTGGACGATCAGCTGTGATGCGACGAGGCTCTGGACGATCAGCTGTGACGCGACGAAACTCTGGACGATCAATTGTGATGTGACGGGGAGAGTCAGTGTGGCTCGGGAGTGGAGATTCTGCGTGACTCGGGATGACAGCTGTGACATGACGAGACTCTGGACGATCAGCTGTGATACGATGAGGCTCTGGACGATCAGCTGTGACGCGACGAAACTCTGGACGATCAATTGTGATGTGACGAGACTCTGGACGATCATCTGTGACGTGACGAGACTCTGGACGATAAACTGTGATGTGACGAGACTCTGGACGATCATCTGTGATGTGACGAGACTCTGGACGATCAGACTTGACTCTGAGATTACATCTGTGACGTGACGAGACTCTGGAATGGCGGCCATGATGGGACAAGATGATGGAACGGCGTAACATTCCTCCTCCACGATACCCACAGTGAATGCTGAGCCGCTTAATTGAAGTGCCAGATCAATATACTTTGTCTATAATAACAATATACTCAATATATATATACAATATACTCCAGTGTCCAGTTCGGGTTATGAAGCTACATAAAAGAGCTGAGTGGTTCAGAAAGCCCTCCACGGAAAAAAGATCATGAGGCATGTATTGTCAAAAGAAGTTAAATGGGCCAGTTCAATAAAGTCTGAAATGTAATCCTCAATAGGCCACTCACCTTGGCGGAGAACCATTATCTTGGCTGCTGGATTCATGGCAGGCCTGGATGCACGCAATAAAACCACTGGATCCAGATATGGCTGGTGATTCTGTGGTGAAGTGGACGTGACAACAAAGAGTGGATCCATATGCGGGCTTTATTCAGAGGCGTAGTCGAACAGGCAGGGTCAAACACCAGAAAAACAGTCAAATCCGAGGCACATGCAAAGAGTACTCCAATACACAGGTAATGGTCTGGGTAGGCAGCAAACAATGAAAACGAGGAAACAGTCAGAGATCAAAAAACACAAGAAGAAGGAAACTAGGGAACACAGGAACTAGGAAAACGTAACAGGCTATCATTCAGTCACCAGCGATGTGAGCATGTGTGTGTGCTGTTCTTATAGTGTGAGACTGAGGTGATGAGAGACAAGTGATTGCAATTGATGATGAGTCTGGGCAAAGGATTATGGGAAATGGAGTCCGGGGTGAAGTGGCAAGAGTCTGGAATGGAGTGCCCTCTAGCTCACTGGCACTCCAGCTAGAGATCGTGACACACTAGAATATAGATAGAACTCAAATTATTCAACATCATCCCACAGATTAATCAATCATATTGACCCAGGATGGAATATGTCCTGAGGGCCCCATCAGGCTTCTGCTGCTATCTGGCAACACAAATGTTTGGTGAACAGTACAGGTTAAGGGAAGTCAAGGGAATCACAAAATAAATGTAAAACAAATGTGTCCCCCATTATTGTGTTACACATTTTGAAATTGTAGTAATTTCACCTCATACTTTATGTGTATCCCTATCCTCATCCTCATCAATATACTGTATATATGTGTATATATATTGAGTTCAGAATACTCAATCTGTTGTGTTCAACTCTTCATTCTATAAAATATTCAAAGTATGTATGGCCTATACAACCTTCAAACTTCAAGGCTTTTTAAAAAGGCTTTTTTAAACAAAGTCTTCGTCAAGCCAACATCAAAGTTTTCCTTAATACAATTTCCTTTTCAAGTTTAATATATTATTGCCACACACTCAAGCACTGTTTGTCTCAATTTAAAATTTTTTTCTAGATGTCAGACTGACCTCTAATCTTTAGGCCCCTGGCAGTCAGAGGCCCAGGGCACGGGCTCCATTGGTCCATAATCCATCCTTGTTACTGACACATCCCTGAAAGAAACAGACAGAGAGAAAGAGAGAGCCTGCGTGCTGGAGAGGCTAATGAAATAATGAGAGCAGTTTGAACTAACTGGATGAAGGACTGTACAAATGCCCACTTATAAGTAGGAGACAAGCTGGACAAAATGATTACTGAAGCAGAAGAAGGGGAGGAGAGCAAGAGAGAGGCCAGACCTTGGCCTCATCAAGATGTATTCTGTGATGGGTCTTTGGCGTAGAGATGCATCCAGCAGAGGAAAACCCAAATGAGGTTATTTCATCTGATGAAATCACATACTCGTACAAAAATACAGACTGATACAGCTGCTAATTTACTAACGAGAATCTCACAGCAACCAAGGTGGGCCAAAGTCATTAAAACATAATAAGACTGATCTGGTCCTAATAAAGCCGAAACACAATCACAGGTTTCCGCTCTCTCACGCACACACAGATGCTATCATCTCATTAGTTTTTCTTTTCTCAATCTCTTCTGCTCAGCAGTTCCATCAGTATGGTCATTTGAGACTATAATTTGTGTTAATCTAACATTGTTCATCCAGACGGAGAGACTGCATTTGCAGATATGTGCGTTTTTGTACATTTAATCCACTGTGTGGAACTGACTTTTTTAAACCACTGATATAAATAAACCCATCCATCTGTGTAATCACAACTAGCTTTCTGGAAATTCCACAACTATAGTTACAAACCACACTCACAGCAAAAACACTCATAAACACCCAGAAATGCATATTGAAACTGCACAGCTTTGATCATTAAACCAAACATTTAAATATAATCTTACTTTGATATTGGGAGATATAAAGTGACAAAAGATTATATTATGAGAATTTCATATTACTTTTTGCCCATATAAAATTGCTCAGTGTGGGGCTCTGAATAAATCTGAGTTTTTTTTCTCTCTCTCTACTCAAGTAAAAGCTCAAAAAAAAAACAAAGCTAAAATGCTATAATGAATTGATGAGAACTACGAAAATACGTAAGATACTGTAGGAGAGCACACTCAATATATTCACTCTCCTGTGCCTCAGCTCACGACTGAGTGCTGATTCAATGTGACATAAACTATCAATGCAGAATTTTGTCACACTACATGGCTACTTGTTCAGAAAAAGCAACTTTTTGTACCTGAAAAGATAAGCTGTTTTGTAAACTGCTGAGTTAATGTCATGCTATTGGAAAAATACAACTCCCTTAGCAGCACCATGTGCAGTAAGTTACTCACCTACAGCGATACACACACAGAGAAAATGAATGTGCACAAATACACTCAACTAAATGTTTTGCTCTGGTTTGATCAGCAGGTCTGTTTTTCCGTGTGTCTGTTCTGATCTGATATAATCAGTCTATAGAGGGGTATTAGGGTCACAGGGTGAGTGTGTGCAACTGAATTAAACATACGAGGAACTGTCATTCGTGTTATATCATCCTTGACCTGCGCACAAGCTGTATTGACGTTGACCTCTGCACCTGACATATTTGATTTACACCGTCACAGTGGCCTGTGACACAACACCTGTCTTAACATGTGCTGATACAGCCATGAAAGAATCGATCTGACCCAGAATAACATCTTCTCTCCGCTGCCTCTCTGAGTCGCACAGAAACTGCATGCACAAATCTCCACATTTAGCATATTTGCCACAACATGAGCTTGACAAAATGAATGTCTCTGTTGACTATATTTGTTAATGACCCCTGACTGTCATTTGGACACAGCAACTTACATAGTGCTACGATGTTCGAGCTTTAATTCATTTTTGTTTTACACTCTGTTAGCTTGGCTTGAGAGAGAGAGAGAGAGAGAGAGAGAGAGAGATAAAGGGCTGGGTTATTACTGTATTTTCTGTCAATTTATGGGTTGAATTTTATTGGCCAAACCCAAAAGTTAGCGGAAAAGATGTTAGAGGATGTTCAGTTTATAGTCCTAAAACCTAGAAGAGAATTACTGTGCGTTCACACCGCTGCCGTAGAGGGCGTCAAAGTCATTCATTTACAGTGTGAGCTGGCGGCGAGCAGCGGCGCGTCTTGGACGGTGAGGGCGTCGAGGAGAGTTTAAGTCAGGTCAACTTTATGGACACGGTTCGGCGGCAACCAATTGGAGTGTAGAAGTCCTCCGCTTGAGAGGATTCCAGAGAACGCAGTCCTGTAAACTTTGGTTCCAACCACATTAGTTCCCAAGCATTTTCATGCTAGAACGCTTGTTTTTCAGCGTGAATGCAATTAATTTACTCAAAACAACACCGATTTGACAATTACATTTAGGCTACACTTCAACCAGGACAGTTTGTACTGTAGGCTGCGCACAAATTAATGTTAATGTTAATTAAAGACCAAAGCTAGTAAACGTCTCCTTTAAACTGCATGTTGAAATTAGGCTAGCACTTAACCATAAACACAAAAAACACACCACACAAATGTTTTTTATTGGTTTATTTCATTAGCAAACATGTAACTATAATTGTTAAGTTCCTTCCATCGATCAATTTCTTACTTTCACATTTATAATATTTCATGCGGTTAACTTATACCCTACTTGTGGTCAGTCTGCGCAAGATCAACATGCTTGTTTCCTTTGCGGCTCCTTTAAATACAAGATTTTTTAAGAAATTATTATTTCAGTTTGACCCTAATAAAGGGTGAGGAAGCGAAGGGTCATAAAAGGACCTGAATGCCATATCAAAAAAAAAAAAAAATGTGACTGTGAGTGTCCAGATTTCATGCGGTTAACTTATACCCTACTTGTGGTCAGTCTGCGCAAGATCAACATGCTTGTTTCCTTTGCGGCTCCTTTAAATACAAGACAAGCATTCAACCTACTTCAGAGCGTCAGAGCATCCACAAATCTTTCTACAGCGTTGTTGGCAGGGCGGCCAGAGCTAATTTTGACGCTCTCCACTGCGGTGGTGTGAATGCACGGTTAGCATTATGCCATGGTTTCCCTGGAGAATTTGCTACAGTTCAATGTGGTTTGCAACTATTAGAAGCATCCAAGTTTACATGCCTGATGAAATGCACAGTCGTTGTAGTCCTTATTATACTTTGAGGCACAGAATGTTTTTTTGAAGTACACTTTTCAGTCCCACCAGGATGATTGACTTTTTTTGATTGATTGATTCATTGATTTGTTGAGTTTGTTTGTTTGTTTGTTTATTTATTTATGTGCAATCAAAATTACTGGATTTGTTGTGGAAATTTCCAAAAGTAGCAATGACATTTGTTTGTTTGTTTGTTTGTTTGGTTGGTTGGTTGGTTGGTTAGTTGTTGTTTGTTTGTTTTTGTGTCTTATCAAATTCTTCACTGTATGAATTAAATATGCTGTTCCTTATTAAAACTGCATGTGCACAGCTATCCACTGTATAATGAGATAATTCCGAAAGTCAATTCCACTCACTTAACTGCTCCAAAAATACGCACAACTACATACAGTTGCTTTAACAAGACAGACAGCAGCCGGTATATTGGGCACAGATTCAATAATACGCATCAGATTTTCTCCCAAATGTTTTAAGATATAAGTTTATGTAAATACTCACCAAGATGGGCATTTTGACATTTCAAGTGCACACTTCAATCAACGTGTGAGTACCTGATTATTTGTGCCTTTTTGTGCTTAATAACTTTTTTCTACTGTCAGGATTTAATAAAGACACGCAGTGAATACTATACAGTACACAGTGATTTACTAACTTTTGCAGTAACAAATTTACTGGAATTTACCTACAGTAGGCCTAGTATTTAATGCCAAAAAAACATAATAGTTCTATAAACTACACTCATACTGTCATAAGGATTTACAGCCATCAAATGTTGGTCTACATAAGCACCACAAGATGTAAACCACATTGTTTTCAGATAATTTTATAACATGAATACTAAATTACAGCATTAATATATACTGTGTATATATATATATATATATATATATATATATATAAGGGCTGTCAATCGAAAATATTTAATCGCATGATTGTCATGAGTTTATGATGAGATTGATGAGTAATCGCAATTTAATCGCACATTTTTATCTGTTCTAAATGTACCTTAAATTAATACTTTTCAAGTTTTTAATACTCTAATCAACATGGGTATGGACAAATATGGATGCTTTATGCAAATGTATGTTTATTATTAGTGAAACCATACTCAACTAGAACAATGTGACTGTGAGTGTCCAGTGGGAAATGAAGATGTCCTGTATATATGTGTAAGTGTGTGTCAGTGTGTGAAAAGTCAGCTCAAAGATGACCTCACCCTGACCTCTGTTTCATGGGAGAGGTAGGAGGGACACCAACGGACTCAGGTCAGTCTTGCTTTTAAATGGACTGCTTTATTGTTTATCAATATATCAACCTTCCCTACGACAGTTGAACATCAATCAGTACAAATACTGTTGCCTTCGTTATTATGTCCTTCAAACACCTGATTATGCCTCATGTCTCCCTGATGTGTATACATTATTAAAACACTAACCAGACCCGACATAATCAGACATTATTGGTTCTGTCAGAGGACACCAGGTCATTTATCTTTAGCTGCTCCCACACTCAAGCCTCTTCATTTTAGTTCACAGCATGCATCTGATCATCTGGGCCTTTATAAGTATTAAACTCAAATGCGTATACAATCACCTTGAGCCCAGAACAGCAGGATAAACCCTCAAAATTCATGCAGGGGAATGGCTAAATCCAAAATGGCATTCTGTCTTCATGCAACAGGACACTAGAGAAACACCTTTCCCTGCATCTGACAGATGAGCTTATAGAATGAGACACATACACAGAGGAATATCAATCAATCATTGCTACTGCTGACATGACTTTCTGGACTGAGATATTGTAACTGTTCCTAGTGAGCTTATTGGGCATCCTACATAAGCTACATTTTATGACACCGTAGATGCACTCTGGCACCTTCTACCTTACTTTGGACAAGTAAAATAAATGTCAATTACTGTATTCATTTAATCAATTCAATTCTGAAAAAAATAGCATTTTACCTAATACACACTCTTAAAAATAAAATGTTCAGAAGGTGGTTTTCACAACAATGCCACAGAAGAACCATGTTTGGGTTCCCCAAAGAATCTTTCAGTCAGCAGTTCTAAAAAATAACCACTTTTTTTCTTTGTGTAAAAAAATATTTCATACTCTAAGGGTGGTTTTCACACTTGGTTGATTGCCTGGTTAAAACCCAAGTTCGCTTGATCCCCCTCCAGCTATCCCCATTGGATTGTGTTCATTCTGTTCACTCTTTTTATTTTTTGGATCCGAACCATGGTACTTTTGCTTCATCAGAGTGGCAGCAGTCAATGACTATGCAGGAGAAGATGGCAAAAAGGATGGATACTCACTTCACTTTTGTTCTTCAGATTTTGAAAATTTGAAAAGCAACACAGAATGACACGTGTCTATTTGTCACCAATGTAATGCAAAGGTTCAAAAGAACACAGGTGTCAATTTCTGCTGAAGATAAGCATTAATGAGATACAAATTTTTCACGTCAGTCATGCTTGTCAGAAAAGTGGGTGAGAAAAAACATAAATATGCAGTTACAAATACATCACAGTGGTTCACTTGTGTGATTTAGTATAATTGCGTTTACTTCAGAAACAAATCATACAGGGACCAGACCAGCATTTTAGGCGGACTCATGTATGGTTCATGGAAAATAGAATTCACATTGTCCAAACGAACCAAACTCTCACATCAAACAACCCTGGCTGTGCAACAAAAATGCTAGTAGATCTTTGTTTGTGTTTGCAACAGAGAAATTCCTGCCACCGATTTGACTACTTTAGACATTTTATAAGCTTTTCATGAATTCTCAGCTGGTTAAAATACCACCATATTTGCACACATACAACAAGCACATTAAGCTCACCACACAGCATTGTTTTGGACGTTCGGTAGGTTGCGACCTTATCCTCAAGCCTTTTGTTTTGTATCTTTAGGCTTGGTGTTAAAGCTAAGAGTGAACACTAAGCAAACTAGAACTAAATGCAAATGTATTTTCTTTTTTGTTCCAGGCCAAAGAAGCCTAGAGAATTAAGCGTTACCACACTCTAAAGAAGCTTTTTTCCACTGGAAAGAACCGTTTGTACAATGGAAACTTTCTATGGTTGTTAAAAATTCTGATGCCAATTTTTTTTGCCAATCTTTATTTTTAAGAGTGTATGTGTGTGTGCTATTTTGTGCTAGGATTGTGTTATTAGCTTAGCAACACACTAATATCAAATTCTATTGAAATTAATTGTGAGTCAAGTATACCGTGTGCTTCAAATTCTGAACACTATTGTTATGATGCACAGAGTTGCTTTCTATGTAGAGCACTTCAAGTAAGTCACTTATTTTGCAAGAATGAAAGCTGACTATGTAGGCACTAGACAGCAAGGAAGCTCACTAGGGTTTGGTACAGTGCCACTGGGTGTTAACGCTAAGACTATGAAGATTGTAGTGTGTGTGCATACTGATAAAGACAATGTGATTATGCATGCATTTGAAATGTCATAGAATCTATTGTTTTCAGATTTATTCAGCTCTCGTCTCTTACCGACAGCCAAAAACACACAGAACCACGGCCAGAGTGCCAAAATGGATTAATCACATATTCTAAATACACTCTCTGTCATGAGAAAACAATAATTTATTTAACAAGCACACTCACACCTTTGATGGCTTTATTAGCAGGAAGAGCCCCTCCTAGTGTGGTGTAGGGTACCTAAAAGAGGGAGGAGATTCATTGATGTCTACTTGACCTGGCTAATTTACATATTCATGAGGAAATCTGAATAAAGCTGAACAATCTGACAAACAAACACACATATGAACGGAAGCTCAGCATGGGGTCTATGTAGATGATAGACAGCAAAGCCTCTTGTTTCGCTGTTACTCTGGGAAATATTTTCCTATTTTATTGTTTTGTTGTTTCACAGGCGGTAGAAAGAAAACAAGCAAATGGTTTACTTTTATGGGCCATCAACAGCAGCAAAGCAGCGGATTTCCTGTTCGGAGTATAAAACTTCATCAGCGAATATAGTGCCTGCAGAAAAAGATTATTTCTAGGCATCTGTATTCTCAGCCGTATGATAATGCAAATTCATGAGCTTATAAGCGTAACGATCATTTCAACCTGCAGAATAAGTCAGTCTGATGACGTATGCACACTAAGCATTTGAAATGTTAACTCTGACAGACAGTAGAGTAGATGTTAGTTTGTTCTGTTTCATATGTTTTACACACAAATCAAAATAATAATAATAATAAAATATTATTATTATTATTATTTTAGATTTTAGCATAGTAGTCATCTATTCCAGGCATTGAATCTGTTCTTTTCATGAACTGTCTAGATCTTTAACCATTATGCCATTTCACCCAGTGCCCTCATTTACACACTTTTAAACATGAACAGTGCCTGGGAGCAACCATTAATTAAATGTTGTACAAGTTCCTAAAGTGTGCGGAGCCCTGTGGTAGATGATATCCATCTCCTAAACACTGACGGATGATGTTCTCTAAAATCTTGGAAACTTTCTGCATGCTCTTTATTTATACACATTTTGTAAACATCATTTAATCAAAATAACAAGCTGTTAGTTCAGTTTGCATAAAATCTGCATCACTCAAGCATGGCCAAAATTCTGAAAATTAAACCCTAAAATTCTCCATTCTGCTATATTACAATAAATAAATGCCTGTGCCACAAGAGTTGCTAAATGGAATTACAAAAACAGTGAGTGTTTCCTGAACACTCCCTCATCTGCCATTGGTTGCACACACTAATAGCCTCGCCTCAAACTCACACCATTGGTTATGCCACTGTCACTGTCACTGTCGGGTTAGTCAGAATATTCAAACAAACAAATCAACGGGTCTCATTCACTAGTAATTGTGAGGATTATTTCATATTAGTATGCACAGGAGAACTTCTCAAGAAAAATGTGCGTACACACATGGATTTGTTCTTAACCTCATTCTAAACTTAATGAATTTGAAGTATTCTGTATGAGTGATAATGTGTGTGAGGTTAGTCATTTGCATAAAACACATCCAAACCATCTCCATATCAGACATTTCTGTACAACCTTTTTTTTTTGTCACTCTCAATGAACATAGGATGCTCTCTAAAGATGTGCTTTGGCTTGAAGTATGTGTAACAAGATCCTCAAACAATGCCAAGTGTGCCATCCCAAAAACAGGTAAAAAAAAAAGAGAAAAACTTTTTATACAGACCCAGATTGCAGACCTTTCATTTATTGGATCTAATTTATTCTAAATTAAAATATATACATGTAAATACATGTAAATATTTTCAAAATATATGCTGTGTGTGCTTTTATATATACATAATAAATATACACAGTACACACATATATTATGTAAACAAAAACTTTTATTTTGGATGCGATTAATCACGATTAATCATTTGACAGCACTACTAGCTATATATATATATATATATATATATATATATACACTGGCTAGATAGATAGATAGATCAATGATATATAGCACATTCATAAACAGCAGTGAAACAACTGTTGATTAGTGTCTGTAGGTTTGTAAAGGTCATCTGATGCAGCCCATAATACACAGCATGCTCATCTGTCAACACACACATGTAAACTGAAGCATGTGTCCTATCAGTGTTGTCAGGTCATGTGTGACAGGAAGCTATAGAGCCTGACATTACCGATCTCATACAGGTAGTGTGTGCGTGTGAGAGAGTATCTGACTTGGATGCTGGGGGTTTATGCGATCAGTGGGAATATGTTTGTGGTTCAGTACAGCGTTGAGGTTAGCTGAGCCATTCAATTTATACGCACAGGCTTACAATGCAGACATGTAAGAGAAAAAGTGCTAGTGTGAGTGTGTGTGTGAGAGAGAGACACGGAGAGGAGAGTGTTAGGCCAGAAACTCTACACATGTAAAGTACACAGATGTGAATGCATTGCAGGTGTGCAGTCCTGCTGTATGTCCCGGATGTATGTTCTTGCATTACTGTGGCCGCAGCAAACGTCAACTCATTGGACGCTAGAGTTACTGAAAATGTCGGTGACTCCGGAAGATATGACTTGACAAGCATAGTTTTGTTTCCTATGCTGACATATTTCCTATTTCAGGAAGGTGGTGCGAAACATAGGCTCATTGACTTGTCCCTATTTTAATAGTCCATTTTTTATTAGTCAGTTTAGCACACAGCTGTGAACCATGATTGCTTGCCATTGTTTGGCAGTGGTAAGTGGTATTAGAGGGAGCACAATTTCATTTGAGGAGGCATTTTTATTGGACAAAAATTTGTATATGCCTATTACTGCAAGATGAGTCATCTGTATTTTTAGTGGGTTTTTTTGTATTTTTTTAATGGGGTCTTTAAATCACGTGTTATAATTCGGGTAGATTAAAAACATGTTGACAGTTTAACTGACTTTACTAACTTGCTAACTTATTAACTTGCGAATTAAGATTTTTTTTTCATACTGTGCTGCTATGGCAGTAGTTGACATTGTAGCGTCTGGACCAATCAAACACACAATTTTTCATTTGATCTGAAAGAAAAGACTCTTATATCAGGGCTCTTCAGTTTAGTTACTGGATGGCCATGACCCACAAAGTTTACTTCCAATCCTTAATAAAGGGATAGTTCACTCAAAAATGAAAATTCATTAAAGGGGTTGTTTACTTCGAGAATGAAAATTTCCTGATAATTTATGTCATCCATGTCATCAAAGATGTTCATGTCTTTCTTTCTTCAGTCGAAAATAAATTACAGTATTTGAGGAAAACATTCCAGGATTTTCCTCCATATAGTGGACTTCAATGGGGATCAACTGGTTGAAGGTCCAAATTGCAGTTTCAGTGCAGCTTCAAAGGGCTCTACGCAATCCCAGCCGGGGAATAAGGGTCTTATCTAGTGAAATGATTGGTAATTGTCAAGGAAAAACACAAATTGATATACGTTTTAACCTCGGCCTCAGGTATTACACGCACGTGTGACATAGGCAGAAGTACTGAACTAGTGTTTACAAAGCAAACGTGTAAAGAAAGTCAAACACCCTTTACCCTTAAAAGGTAAAATAACAATGTCGGACGATTTTGAAGTTGGAGGAAATTATTTGTTTTTTCGCCCTAACCTAACTTTTTGAACCGAAATACACAGATGAAGAACTAACCACATGTGACTTTTCCAAGTGCGTGAAGATGCGTATGCGCATTGCAGAGCTACTTCAAAATGATCATTTGTGGTTAAAAAGTATATACATATAGAAAATGTCCAATCGTTTCACTAGATAAGACCCTTATTCCTCGACTGGGATCGTGTAGGGCCCTTTGAAGCGGAATTTAAACTGCAATTTGGACCTTCGAATTTGGCCACCATTGAAGTCCGTTATATGGAGAAAATTCCAGGAATGTTTTCCTCAGAAAACGTAATTTCTTTGCGACTGAAGAAAGAAAGACATGAACATCTTGGATGACAAAGGGGTGAGTAAATTATCTGGAAATTTTCATTCTGGAAATGAACTACTCCTTTAATTACTCACCCTCGTGTCATTCCAAACCTGTAAGACCTTCGCTCATCTTCGGAACACAAATTAAGATATTGTGGATATCCCTTTAAGAGTTATGAATTTGAACGCAATAATGTGTGAAATCAAACTTGATAGCTAAAAGTGTTTGTGTTCACATACTTTGTTTATTTTATGCTTTAAACATTGCCTTCCTTTTGTGTGCTTTTGCTTTGCTTCTGCTCAAAAAATTCCACTGGAGATCTACTGTCCTGCACAGATTATGTCCAACCTGCTTCGACATACATGCCTGTGATTTTCTAAAAATCCTGAAGAACTTGATTAGCAGGTTCATGTGTGTTTGATAAGTTAAACTCTGCAGGACATTGGGTCTCCAGGAGCAGGATTGAAGACCTCTGCATTAGTTGTTTTTGGAGCATCATCTCCTGTGAACAGGAACCTATGCAGGGGGTGTCCAACCCAGTTCCTGGAGGGCCACGTTCGAGTCGAGCTTAGCTCCAGCCCCTGAATGAGGTAATCAAAGTCTTCAGGATTACTAGAAACTTCCAGGCAGCTGTGTTAGAGTTAAACTCTGCAGGATAGTGACCCTCCAGGAACAGGATTGGATACCCCAGGCCTAACATCTCTTAATGACCCATTTCGTACTGCACAAATGATTTCTGCTGCATGCTGACCTTTAGTGACCTTTCAGGACAGCTTATCTTACTGTGCAGAGAAGCGCGAGTGTGCTCTCAAAGGCCAGCGGGGAAAAGGGGGGATGGGTCACAGCGAGTGTGTGCACATTTAGCCGAGACAGCACCCTCAGGGCCATCTGCATTTTCGGTCTGGTCGCCTGCCTGTGCCGCAAGTATCGACTGAGTGTCTGATTGTCTTCAAACTGTCAGCGTGGGCTTATTGTGTTTCACAGTTCAAGAGCAGAAGACAATGAGAAAAACTCCAGAACTGAGCTTCCATTCTCTCGGATCTCTCTGTGTGGCAAAGTCTGAATGCTAATTTCACACCTGGACTCATTACGTTCCTGTTAAAGTTCTCTGATTATTATAAGTGCCAAATTCAGAACAGTGCGACAGCGCCAATTACGCCGCCACAAACTCCTTTCTGAAATGTTCACCACACCTTATTGTGCTTTGCCACGGGACTCGAATAAAATAACTTGCGGTAATGCATTGCTCAGAGGAAACGAGAAAGAAATCAAATTGTCTGTGTCGGCTAATCGCTTCGATATATATCACCACACTGTATTGATTCATATCCTGCCACGCGCGGCTGTTATTCTGAGAAACAAATAAAGCGCAGAGGGAGCAAGTGATCAATTAGCCTCACATTATTCCTTTTGTCTGCCACAGCTGAGCAGTCTTATCAACCACAAGCACACAACTTCCCCTCTGGCTGTCGTCCCGAACCTGCTCCCAGAACCTGGCTTTATCAGAACCACCGCTGCAGTCTGGCTTTGCAGGGTGCATGTGTGTGTGTGCTTTGAGCTCAACTCCCAAGAGTTTAACAGACTAGGGTGTGTGTGTGTGTGTGGCATTGACTCTCTCTGCGCTCGCAGCTCGCACACACACACTCCGCCTCACAGCTGCGTGGATGACAGAGAGAGCAGCGTGCATGTGGACCACTGTCTCTCAGACTGAGCGTGTGACAGTCCAGCTTGTGGAGGAGCGCACTCTCCTCATCTCTTCCCACGTGTGTGTCCTGCAGAAACCCGTCAGAACGTAAGTCCCTGGTGTCTTTCGATGCTTTTGTTTCAGCTGTGCATGTGTGAGAGACACTTCAGACATCCCTGTTACCTCGTAGTTCTTCCTTCTGCTGTTTGAAAGTCTGTCTAGATCTGTGTTTAGTGTATAGTAGCAGATGTTTAAGGTGATTGGGTCAGGTTTTGATTTGGGGGGGGGCTGGTTTAATGGGAAACTATGGGGGGTGACAGTTATCCGTGACTCTCTGTGAGTCGCATCCAGACAAACGATGAGATCGGCTGAAGGTTTGTATTCACGGGCGCTTTGTTCTGGTGTGATGTAAGCACGTGTTTACAGGACTGGCTGAACACACACCTGAGAATTGAATGGATCTGCAAATATGAGTTACAGTCTGCTTGCTTAAAAGACTACACTGCACAAAATGCTTTTCTTCTTAAAACAAGATAAATTTACTTAAGAAGCAAAACAGTATGAGACAATAAGTCTTCATTTTTCAGAGAATATATCTTCTATAAAGTTTACTTTTCCTACCCCATTGGCAATTGTTCTTGTTTTAAGTCTAAACCCCATTAAACAAAAACAGTGGGAACAGAAAATAATTAAAGTTAGATTATTTCGTTCTGCATGGGAGAGGAAGTAATTAGCTTGTAACTTTTGCGTGCATATAGCTATATTTGTATGAGGTTTAGCCTCCTCATGGTAATGTGTGTGTGTGTGTAATAGTCAATGCCGAATAATGCTAAATGCTGAATAATTAATAAGACTCATAAAGCCCCAGCGTGTGTTTGAGACTCTAGCTGCAGGGATGCACTTTAGCACTCCAAACTGGACACAGCACGCCAACCATGCCTTCATCTCAGCAGCAATTACTGAATTAAAGTGGAAATGTAGTGGGAAATATTTCACTATCAAATTATTTCTGCTCATTAGTAAATCTATACAGAGAGGCTGATGTATCTTCCATCTCTATTAATTTAATTCAGTGCTCTTAATTGGTTTGACCAAATTATGTTTTGTGTTGGCAAACAAATAATATAGCAAGAACAAGAGAATAACATTCTGGAAAAAGTAGAAGAAGAACAGGGATGAACAAAGTAAAAATTGATACAAAGTCTGTCATTACTCACCTTCTTGTCTTTCCAAACCCATATGCTGTTAGTTTTTCAGTGAAGCACAAAAGGATGATCTTGTAGAATTTTGTCATTCATCTTTTGAAATCTACTGAAGCCATAAGATAACTTTGTGATGAACAGACTTTGTATGAGATGTTAACCCAGTGTTGTCAAAGATATCAAACTCGGTACGTTGGCAGGCCATTTTTTTTAAATCTTTTGAACACAAATGAGATTTGAGAGCTTCCATGGAAGAGAAGCTTATCAGAGAAGCTTATCAGTAATTAACAACTAAAGTTATTTTCCTCACATAAAACTATTGTATGACTTAATAGGTTTTATATATAGTGCAAGTAATGTGCTACTTTTACTATGTATATTATGTAACTACAGTATAGATTTGTTGTATGTCAGACCTGAACTGTGTAAAGAACTGTATAAAGATTCTTTATCTATCTATCTATCTATCTATCTATCTATCTATCTATCTATCTATCTAAATAATAATAATAATAATAAATGGGTAATTATAAGATCAAGTCTATCTATCTAAATAATCTTCCATACTCAAACACAGGCATTCAGTGCAGCCCTATAATCTGGTTATGGTTTGAAAATGTGTTGAAAGCATTTAGCATTACCAAGTCTCAAAACTCGTTTACAGGTGCTCTGTTTCCATTTTTGTTCTGTTCCTTGGCTTGTTGAGTTCTTTTCTCTTGTTTGCTCCATTCAATGCCATACGAGATCTATTCGGTGTGTATGCGCATGTTGTGTGTGTGTGTGTGTGTGTGTGTGTGTGTGTGTGTGTGAGAGAGAGAGAGAGAGAGAGAGAGAGTCTTTGTTTTGTTGCCAGGGCTTGGCTGAAGCAGTCAGCATCCATATTGCCCATGAGCAGAGACCCCACCCAACCACATTCACATGTGATGAATAAAACATGACACTGAGATTGTGCCTGGGCTGAGAGCAGCCGGGCAGCTCTGTTGACCCGTTTCATAAAGCCAGTGACAGGTTCCGACTAATTTGGATCACTTTAAGCCCATATAAAAGTGGTACGTCAGTATCTACAGAGGCTGAGTGAATAAAACATGACATTGAGATTGTGCCTAGGCTGACTGCAGCAGTTTCAGAAAGCCACCGACAGGTTCCGACTAATTTGGGTCACTTTAAGCCCATATAAAAGTGGCACGTCAGTATCTACAGAGGCTGAGTGAATCAGCAAGTCCAGAATGATCCAGCTCGGGTCCCTAGACTCCCCCAGCTAAGGGAAATATAAAGCAGGAACACATTCAAAGGAAGTCAATGTTTATTCCCTTGGTACATCTCTCTCGCTCTATTTCTTTACCTCTCCGCTATTGTTGAGAGCATGTGCGGATTCGTGGAACATACACATCTTTTTCCCGTTCTTCCCTGTGTGAATTTTAAGCCGCAAACCGTGAAACAAAATAGTCACATTTGTGTTCTCTAGAAGAAGGAGTTTTATTTATGCAGAAATTACAATTCATCTACAATGCAAATGCACAACAAAGATAACAAGATGACTGTTTACTTGTGTTTGGAAGGTAAAGTTCCTGACCCACTCAAAGTTTGGGCGTTGTCGGTTCTGAATGATTAGCATACGCGATTGCTCGCGGCCGTATATGCGTGTTTTAGTAGGTTCTAAAGCCTACACGCTTTCTCTGAACAGAAAGGAAGCTTCCTGCCTTTTTCACCCTGCCGTATCCTCTTCATCTCTCTCTTTCACAGCTTGTTTTGTTTGTCTGCAGGGACTTGTGTGTACATCTTCCAGATTCACACATTCTAATGTTTCGTTTGCCCCTATATGTATGATTTCTCTTGGTGGAGGTGGGTTGATTCACCTCTCCACCCTAGGCAAGTGCTCTTTCTCTTTTTGACTGCCAAAATATCTCTTCACCCACAACCAAACCGAGCCCATGCCAACCCATCACTTCCTCCTAAAACCCACCCTGAGGTACGAGGGTGTTTTAATAAATAAGGTAACAAGACCATTGCATCAAAACTAGTCTTGCAGAGCCAGGCATTTGAAAATCGACATAACATCAGGCTCACTTTGCAGCTTAGTCTATAACAGTGTTTCTCAATCCTGGTCCTGGACTACCCTCACCTCTGCATATTTTGCAGGTCTTCCTGAACATTTGACTCATCGGCTTGTTAGTGGAGACTTCATGACCTGAACTTATTTTGTGTCAGATGATAGAGACATCCAAATTGTGTACTGTTTGGGGGCCTCCAAGACTAGGATTGGGAACCACTGGTCTTTAATACCTTGAGAAATTTATGTAGCATTCTTGTTCATCTCAATTGCGGTCCTGGCCTTTGTATTAGGCCTTTGGACTAATAACTGCAAGAACCTTTGCCATCCTGAGGTGCGACAGCAAAAAGGTCCCAAGTCTAAAACTGGACACCTTGATTCTGGCTTAATCCCACCCAGTTAGACAGGAAGAAACTGTCTGAATGACATGTAAAGGAACAAACAACAGATTGCTTTGTTTGCTTGTGCTGTTTAGGGGTGTGTAAATCTGAAATGGACGATATGAGCTTGTCTTCATCTCAAGCACAGCATGATTCATTCTGCGTCTTACTGCAGAGCTATTAGCACATGCAGAGGGCCTCTGTCGGCATAGTCTAATCCATTTAGCTTATTTTTGGCAAAAAAAACATGGACTCAGACAGGAAGAGTCATCTGACTGACATGTAAAGAGACAGACCACAAGTTTATTTTGTTTTTATGCTCCATATAAGAATTTGTAAACCTGAAATGGATGATGTGCGCTGTCCTCATCTTAAGCGCAACATGATTTATTATTATTATTTTTTTTTTTTTTTACTGCAAATCTATTAGTGCACATGGATGGTCTCTGATTAACCAACCTCTTAATCACACTGTTTACCTCAGCACCTTTTTTATGGGCAGCTTTATGCCTCTCTCTCTCTCTCTTTGTCCCTCAATCCATCTCTGCCACTAACCCAATCTCATTAATGATCGATCGATCGAGCTTGGCTATGTTCTGCTGGAGTCTGGAGTGGTTGTAAGCCATGGTTCTCTGGTAGGGGCTGATGTGGAGAACCATGCTGTCTCTCATGGAGGCTGCAGTAATTAGCGCTACTCAATGTTATGGCACTACATCAATCAGAACCTCTTTTCATGCCGCAAGTACCATGATTGGACCGTTTGTTCTGCCTCTCATGGGCCAGTGTTCAGACGCTGTGGCTGTTTGCTCTGTACCTCTAGAGCAAAGCTGATAACAGGTCCTGCATGTGACTGAAGCTCTCAATGGATGCAACTGATTTGCATGGTTGTAGCAGGAGATATACAAGAATGTTTCAATAATGAGGTAACAAGGCCATTGCACCAAACCTGACGTGATGTTGGATCCATACATCAGCACATTCTGACTGTGTGGCAAGCTTAACGGTTATCTTAAAATATTGAATAATTGGACTAGACAAACTTCAGGTTGTAAAATGTCATGTGATGTGATTCAAAAATGTAATGATATTTAGCCATGCATAAAACAACATTTTACCTTGAAAAATATATTTAAAAACTTAACACACATTTCCTTTTTATGTGTAGCTCTCATGCTTTCCCAGTGTGTGCATTGACTATTTCACCCTAAATTGTACAAATAACTCTTTGCGTGTCAATCAAAATTAATGGAAAAGTGGACCATACTCCATACCAGCAGTCAAAAATCTGAATCTTTGAGACTATAGTATTAAAATAGGTACATTTACTGACATCAGATATATTGTCATTATAGAATAATTACAAAAGGCAAGAGATTTGAATCAGTACAAGATCATAATATTTAGTTTTACATGTTCTCGCTGTTTCCCCCTCAGTTCTTGTTCTCTTACTCTTTTTAGGCAGCAGTGGGTGTGATTTGACGAGATTAGCTTTTGTTAGTGCAGGTGTAGAACATGTTTTATGTAGATATGGGAATAGAACAGACAAATGCATTTTGATACCAAAACATTTTAAATAATTCAGTCATGATGTTGAGTTTACCACAGATACAGACTTTTCCTCTCTTCCTGTCATTTCTGATTTCTGCTCTGCTGATAGGAGCTCATCATCCTTGATGTTCAACAAAACATGAAAGAGAAACAAATACGTCTGCTGTTCTGTTGTGTTTCTAAGAGCCCTAAACGTGAAAATGTTCCATCAGATTTGTAGCTTCAGAAATGACTTTGAGACTACTCAGATGTGCTGGATCAAAATGGACCACACGCAGTTCACAGGCCATGAAAGCTGATGGTGTGGAACAGAGTAGGCAGGACGGTCATTTCAACTGCTAGATGAACGGTCAATCTAAGAGGTCACTTTATCATTATACTCCTCAGGGCCGAAATAAAATACAACCTTATTTACTGCCACAAAATGGGACTGAGTGTGTGTGTGCGCATGTGAATGTTCAGCCTCAAATGCATTTGTGAAGCAAACAAATGTGGACAGCAAGAAAGAATTATCCTACAATGAACCAGTATTAGCCCACAGCTCAATGGAATTACCTCAAAACACAAGAGAATTAGCCCACAACACAATGGAATTAACCCACAAAATAACTGAATATTTTCAGCTAAATTAAAATTTAAGTTTAATGGAAAATGGTATATCACCTCACCATGCTAAAAGGAAACAGTTGCTAATTGTGTCAGATCATTCTGTGGGGAATGAAATGAATAGTTAACTTTATGAAAGAAAAAGGTATTTCAACTCTCATACCTCAAGTTGAGGTGTCTTAACTTTCATTTCAATATTATAATATGCTTTATCTTGATAAATAAAATCACATTGTATAAACAGAAAAAAAGCATGACATATTCAGCAAAAGGGGTAGAGCCAAAGTCATTTTTAATCAACTCAGCTCACTCTGTCACCATCTTGGAAACACCCCGGGCAGCTTTTTTTCTAGTCATGCAAGTACAGCTCTTATCTACTTAAATGAGGGCACAGAAAAATCTCCAGTGTTTGCTAAGCTTATGTTTCAGTAACATTTCACCAAGGTAGTATAGCTTAAATGAGCCTAAACCAGACTCAAAACACATATTTTTAAGTTAACACACTTACATTCTATGGCCACAGCACAAAAAAAGGCTGAACAGTGCCTTTGGCTTTGCCCTTGATTGGCTCTTGTAATGTTTGACTTAAAGGGGTCATATGATGCTGCTAAAAAGAACATTATTTTGTGTATTTGGTGTAATGAAATGTGTTTATGTGGTTTAAAGTAAAAAAAAAACGCATTATTTTCAACATACTGTACACATAGAGTTTCTCCTCTATGCCCCGCCTTAAACGCGTCGATTTTTACAAAGCTCATCGGTCTGAAAAAGTGAGGTGTACGCTGATTGGCCAGTTATCCAGTGTGTTGTGATTGGCTGAATACCTCAAGTTGCATCATATGACCCCTTTAAAGACTTTTTTATTGACAGCATCTTCAGTGTTGTGTTTCTGATTCATTTTTCGATGGATGGTTTGAATCATCCTTATTGTATTCAATTATCATTATGATACAAAGATAACAAAAAAAATAAGGTATACATCTACATTTCAAGGCAAAGTTTGTAGTTAATGCACCACTAGGGGCGCCAAACTGAATTCCTGTCAGTGTTCAACAAACAGGCAGTTCGACCATTTGTTGAGGCAAATTTTGAACTGGCAAAGGAAAAACATTTTAACATAGACAAATTACATAGAGCAGGCTTCATCGCTTTGTCAAACAAAATAGCATTATAGCTGTATACAATTCAACTAGCAATCATTTATAGCTGCAGGATAAGGCCTTTTATTTAATCATTTCAACGTGAGCTGAGCAGTTTGTCATTTATGCCACCGAACATTGCTCTTGCATGCTATTTTATTAGCTGTAAACAAAAATATTGGATATGGGCAAATGCTTCCAGTCAAAAAAAATAAAAAAATCTTCAAAAGAAACTCGGTGGGGGATTTGATTTACTGAGCCACATAGTACCATCTGGAGATGAGCAAGTTTTCCCCAATATGAAGTAGTTACATTACCCCACTCACTGACAAACATGCACATGCAATTTACCCTGACAGGTTTAGACAGTATAACATGAAACAATGTAGCATGATATATAATATGTATAACAAGATATATGCATACACTACAGTCAAACAGATTTCACATAAAATTAAAGAAGGAAAATGAGAGAGAGAGAGATTTCTCTCATCCATACCAATAGCAGCATGACAAACCATTTTACAGAACATAAAGAACAAAGCAGGTTTCAACAACACAAAAAGCAAAGCTTTAATTAAGCATAATGTTAATTAGTGTCGGTGTGGTGGAACACTTGTTCTGTCTGATTATCAGCTAATTAATCTCTAGAGAAAACACGCTGAGCTCTGAGATTAAAATCCAGAGACCAGCGTGACCAGCAACCTGACCCTTATGCAAAGAAAATATATTTCCTAATATATGAATGATCAATATATTAAATGACATCATGGTATATTAGAAAATACACAGAATAATATATTGTGTAAATATATTACAATATATTGAATAATACATAAGGAATTGCTGCTTTGATATATTGAAAAATATATGACAATATATTTACTTATATATCTCAATATATGTAATTTTATATTCAGTAATACACTTTTTAATATATAGATGTACATGTGATAAGATATGGTACTGCATGTGTAAAAATAAATTGAACATATATTTAATCATGCAGTATATACACACATATATGGAAGTATATATTTCTTAACAATCATTTACAATATACGTTTCATATTTTAAAATAGTGCTAGTTTACAATAGCATAAGCACACCTGCTCATACTAAAGCACTTAGTGAACAGACTATCACTGTGCTGAAAAGTGCACAGCCATTACTTTATAAATAAAGTACCATGTAATCTTATAATTGTGTTTGGTCAATCGTCGTCCTAACCGCAGGCTTACATATACCAGAAACCCTTTTAAATTTCAAAATAATACAACATTAAACACTAACAGATCTCACCCTATATTAATATTGAGCAACAAAACATGAAATAACTCTTTTACTCTCCTTTAAGCGAAGCATGCTGGGAACTAGAAATCTGCTTTAACTCATTCCATGAATGTGTGTATATATGTGTGTACATTCATTCACATTTATATGTGAACATCTATGTGCAATATGTACTCAGTGAAGGATCAAACGTTATGAATATTAGATTTATTTTTAGTCTTCATTTCTAAATATATTGCATTATATTTAGCAGTATATTCCCATATATGTTTTGTTCTGTAAGGGGAGAGAGATTGCTAATGAACAAAAGGTAAAAAATTGTAAATGTGTAATGTAAAAAAAAAGACCTGTGGCAAGCAACCATAAACATACTAACAAAGTGTTAACAACCCAGGCAATTCGATTCCACCTTCTATTTTCCTAGCCAATCACATTCGGTGTCTCTCTGTGATTCCCAAATGGGGTGGAGTCCAAACCTGTCTAAGATGGAGTCTGTTTACCCTGCTAACAAGATCTGAACCCTTAGGGGCATCGACCGCTGTCTGCTAGAGTCAAGTGTGTGTGTTTTCAGCATTCTCTGGATTTCTGCTTTATAAACATCTTTTTAAGGGGTTAGGAGGTAAAACGTCTGTAAACCAGAATGGTCTGGCTCCCATAATGCCCTGTGCTCTTCTGTTAGCTATAAGTGCTATTACATAACCCCTTTTTAAAGAATAAATATACTTTACGGAAGAAGATGCCATTGCTGATGTCAAAAATGTACAGCATTGGGCTAGAAACATAATTTATGCAAGCACACAAAAGCAGACACGAATGGCTAGCCAGCACATTGCTAGTGTGCATACTTAGCGTGTTATTGGGTTACTGTGGCCATAACAAACCATGGTACTCAAGGGGGTGATAGGGTTACCTTCAAGCAGCTAACTAGCTAACAAAACTGGCTAACAAAATCTGCCTTTGCTAATAAGATTCTTTTCAACTTGATGCTGAGTTGAACTGAAAGAGAAAAGTAAGTTGAACAGAAAGAGAAAACTAACCACTGAAGGTTTTGGCACTGTGCAAGGTTTTTTTTTTTTTAGGTGCCATCAGCCAATCAGCTTTATCATGACATAATTTTCCTTCAGCTCCAGAGTGATTATTCACATAGCAGATTTAAAATTGTATATGTCCAGGGGTGCCACTAAGATGAATGGGAATGCTAACAGATCGGTATTTCAGACCCCCTGGCGGCAAAATTGAGAATATAACATGCATTTGTGTTGTTATGAATTGCCTTTTGACACATTTCAAAACGCGGCGATGTGTGAAATTGAGCTTGCGTAGCTAGAAGCACCTGTGTTCACATACTTGTGTAGAGTATGTTTTCAGGCCTTGCTGTGTGTGTCTGCAAGTAGACATCCATATACAAATGTACAACTCAACCGGAGCAAGAGAGCAGAGAGAAAAATATGGAAAAGGTAGTAGAAAAGGAGGATTATGTGGGGTTAGTAATTATGTTAACCTTCAGATGTTATTTTTTGTCTGACCCTGCTGTTTCTTAAGTAGCTCCATCAGAAAGCACCAGTCATCTGCCCACTGGCACAGTAAAGTACCGATCTGCCCCCTTTAATTCAGCATATTTCTGGTGCAAGTTTGTGCTTCCTTTGACAAAGTCAGCATAGACACTGTTTTTCCATTAGAGATTCAACACCTCCATCTCCATTTTACGTAAACTGTTTTGACCTTACCACCCTTCCTCTGCCATCCACACTTAAGAACTTTATAGACCATTCTGAAAACAAAGTGGCCATCATTTGCAACTCCAACACCTCTGACACTGTCAATCACCTGGTCCTGTGTCCCACTCTTCTGCTAACTAGGTTCTTGTCACCCACTTTCACCCTGTCAATTAATATTTTAGATGAGAAAATACTTGCTCATTAAAAATTGTGCAACCACTGGTCTTGATGTCAGACTAGATGCCCTAAGATCCACACCAAGACTAGACCCTTTTGAGAAGATTCTAAAGCACATTACTTAATTGGGGGCCCAGAATTTTTTCCACTTTCTTCGCCGCTTTGCTCATGTAAGCTACAAGGAAGACTTGATGATAAGACATATAATTATAATTCAGACGTAGCCAAACCTTCTCATGGAGGGCTACCTTCCTGCAGACTTCAGTTCCAACGGTGCTCCAACCCACCTGTTTGTTATTTACAAGTAATCTGGATCACCTTGATTAGCTGGTTGGAGCTAAACTCTGCAGGATGGTAGCCATCCATGAGTAGGGTTAGTTACCTCCAGTGGTGTAATGTAATGAAGTAATAATACTTCGTTACAGTACTTAAGTATTTTTTGGGAGTATCTGTACTTTACTTGAGTTGTTATATTTCAGCCAACTAAAATATATGCTTTTACTCCGATACATTTCCCCGAAGCATATTCGTTACTTACAACAAAATAGTAAGAAGTCAGAAGAACACAGACTGCAGGAAAGCAGGTTTGACGAATCAGTGGTCTGGCGTTTGCAAGTTAGACTCGTGCTCATGTGCAAAGGGGCTACTGGGCACAACCGCGGATGATACATTTTCCACTCAAGTCGAGTCTGGGGTGTGCGATACAGCATCGTCTGCGATATATGGTAAGTGTTGTTGTAATGATGTGCGATCTGACATTATCAAGTAGGCTATATCACCAAATCACACACAGAGTGCACGCACGTTGATTTGTTAGTCTATTAAAACTCAAAATTCCAGGCATTCTAAATTTTAGACAGCAAAAATGCTTCTGTATGCTTTTTATATTTATATAATTTAATATAGTTAACTTAATCTATATCACACAAAGAGTACCGTTTTTCTGCAGATATCAGCATGAACACATTTAATAATCAGTTTATACAAGTTCAGTAAAGCAATAAGTGACTTAAATTTAGACATAATATTGCCTGTTTTTGCTCAATTTTGCCAACGAAAATAGTTCCAAACAAAGATCACAGCACTGTTTTGCGTCTCTGAGCAATGTATGATGTTTACTTATTGAATGAATCAGCTTTTTGAACGAATCAGTTGAATAAATGATTCAGTGATTCACTCATTAACACAGTCAAATGCTTTGTTTCTGAATGAATCAGTTGTTTGAATTAATCGGTTAAATCTCAATGAATCACTCATTGACAGTCATTTGCTGCCACCTACTGGCGGTTTTAATTTCACATTTCAACGATTTTTTTCATGTTTTAAATTATTTCAAATATCAGTATTCAACATTTTATGTTAAAAACAAAACATTGGGCCTATTTATGCATCTGTAACTGCAGTTTAAATGCATCCATGTCCCCTCTGAGATACATAAACTGTGTAAATACATCTAAATGCTATTTCAGATGCATGCAAATGTTTTCTTATGTTGGAATGAAAGACACTAAGTACTGGATGAACTGTTTCTTATTCTTACCCAAAAATACAAAATGAAAGAAAGAGTTAAAACTGAACACAATCTTGCTACTCAAGCTGTGTATGAACATTTTTTATATATATTTATTTGCTTCTTTTCCATTTTGCATTGACTTGTACTTTTAATTTTGATACTTACGTACGTTTAAGATTAAAAAATACATTTCGTACTTAAGTACAATAAATATCACATACTTTAAGACTTTTACTCAAGTAATATTATAAATGGTAACTAATATGTTGTGATTGTGATGTTAAGATTCCCTTAAATGGTTTATCCCAAGACCTAGCACTTCATACAACACTCCAACAGGTTGTTGGCAAGACAGTGCAGCCAGGATCAGGGTAAGATGGGCAGGATATAGTCATCAGGGTATCAACGTAATTTCATTTGGCCTCTTAATATCTTTAGCCATGTATCAGATCAGTATTTTCTTGTCACCTAGCTAGGCCAAATTTCATACCTTTCATGCCTTGATTTCTCATCTCTCAAACTGTCAAAACACCAGGCTCGTAACATTAAAACAAGCCTCACTTCAAGATTCACCTACTCTAGATTACACACCTCACACAGGAATTATTGTCTTTTTATAGCAGTATTTCAATCAGAAAAATAGTTTGACCCATTTACAATGTCCTAGTAACCATGTTAGTAAATTTAAGATTTAGAGAAAATGAATGCATGTCTTCAGCTCTAGTCTATTTAAAGGCTGGCGGGCGTAAGTGTTTTTGGGCGTGTCCGGTGGGATGGTGTAGGGTCGGGATGTGGCCGCCTGGCACAGCCAGTTTTGGTGTCTCGGAGCCAAACACAAAAATACGCACACAAATCCACACCCAAGAGGACTAACCTGAACAAACAGCTATAGTTATTCGCTCTAGCACTCTCATCAGACAAGCAGATTTGAAAAAGCAAATAAATAAATGCAGAGTATTTGCCCACATTTCTTCAGGGGACACAAGCAGCTCGCTTAAGCAAAGGTTACGCCATTCTTCTGCAGAAACGTTTTGTCACTGAGGATACATTTGGAAAGTGAAATATTGAACTCTTATGAAGTTTTGTTTGTTTCTACGTCTTATTAGTTTGGGTCATGCTTCACAAGTGTCAAGTTGGTTTCTCAGAGGAGGCAGTCAGAATACTGAGAGGCCAAATCAGGTCAGATCAGATCAGATCAACATGATGGAACATATCCCCAAGGTCAGACTTCACAGTCATACACAAATCACATACTAATCTACTAAATCTACAACTCACAATTGGTATATAACTGTGTGTGTGAAAGAGAGTGAGAGATTAGGTGTGTGTTTGTGTCAAATCCATTTGCATTCTTTTAGCAAGAGGATTATGAGAGGTGTTGAGCATTTGTAGGTCACCAATCGTTTATTTTTTTTAATTATTTTTTTTATTTGTTAAAAAATGCTAATTGAACACTATTGCTTTAAACAATGTATTGTTTTCTGCTTTGGATTAATCACTTATGCTTGGATTAATTTTATTTGTAATTCAGAAGCAAATAAATAAAATAATGCTAATTTATGCATTTAGCAGACGCTTTTATCCAAAGCGACTTACAGTGCATTCAGGTTATACATTTTTTACCAGTATGTGTGCTCCCTGGGAATCAAACCCACAATCTTTTGCGCTGCTAACGCAATGCTCTACCACTGAGCCACAGGAACATAAATTATATTAATTATTATTTAGAACATAAAAATATTAATTAAATTATTCAATTATTAATGATTAATTATTAAATAAATACAAATGAAAAATGTTATATTAATATATAATTATTATATCTAAATACTGAAATGTAAATTAAATAAATACAAAGTTCTGTCATGAAACTCTAGATGGCGCAGACCGATAGGTTCTAACTGAATCTGATATAATTACGTCATTATTCACATGGCACAGCTTATTGGTTGCTTTTCACATCAGCAGCAAATGAGCTTGTTGCTCAAAACTCAAACACTTGGCTAGAGCTTGCTGTGGCAGTTGCAGTGCGCTTCAGAAACCCTCCACCTTCCCCAGCTCCACCTGTTTAGATGCTATGGGGTGATTCCATGTAAGTTATATATGGGAGTTATTTCATTTATGGTATATGTTCAGCAGCAGTATGTCTTACATGCTCACATCATTTACTTACTATTATGTATAGTGTTATATTGTTAATTATATTTCCTTTTTTTTTTTACAAAAGCAAACCTTTAAATTTGGAACAGTGGAATATCGTTTCAATCACAGCTGAATTCCATTGACAGATATAAATGAAACATCTAGCCAGTGTGACACAGTGATAGACTCTGTGTCAGTTCCTTGACAGAATGAGGGAGAGATGTCATCACACACACATTTGGTCTGTCAGGTGTGTTACCTTAGACATTAATTCCAGGTAATTACCGTGTTTGCAGCAAATCCTCCTGACCTGGACTAACACTGATGCTCAGCTGACCCTCACACACACACACTCCCACACATGGGCTGCAGTGTGCCCTGTTATCCAGAAGAGATGACAGCAGCTATAATTACATTAGTGCAGTAAGTACATCTAATCACCTCCATGGCACTCAAGCTGCCCGGAGGATGCAGCGGCCAGAATGTGTATGTGTGAGCCTCACTCTCGCAGTTATGTTCTCCCTAACTGCCTGTTACAAACCATTAAGGCTGACTGACCACATACTTGACTGCAGGACATATGTACAGGTAAACTCACATAAATACAGACACCCACACAGCCAGTTATAGCCTCCCGGAAAAGACATTAGCCATTTCAGACCAACACTGAGTACATATTCTAATATTCAGAGAGAGTATTTAAAGGAATAATCATCACTTACTCACTCTCATGTCGTCCAAACCCATATGACTTTCTTTCTTTCAACTTGATGTGTTAAGCCACAAATACGTAGCCACAGTGTCTATTTGTCTCTGTATAATTGTCTCTGTAAATTAAACTAGGATAGAAGAAAATATTTTAATGTTGCAAAAAAAAAAAGTTTAAATAGACTACTCAAGATCTGGCTCTTAACTTCCCCGTTGGTTTACATAAATCAAATTCATATTTCCTCAGAATGAGTTTACCCTGGTTAGGGCTAATTTATCCGAAAGAGGGAGGGAAAATGCTGGCACTGAGAATTACGAAGCCCATAAAATATCAATCGTATTTAGATGATGGCAGTATTTTTAAAGACTTAAAGGGTATTAATTAAACGTTTGTGAAGTTCGTCCAAAGACTGTTTTTGTCTCATTATGAAGATGTAGAAAACTTCTGTGCAGGTACTGCATTGCCAAAATGAACAGATGATTAAAATGATCTGTTCGAAGGCCTTTAAGAAATACAAGAAACTATTTAGTCCTTTCACATCGTGATTCCCCAGGGCCATATGACTACACATATGTACAAATATCCTCAAAATTGAATATCACTGTTTCCTAAATGTTACTGAAAACTTGATATTTTGAACATGAGACTTCTATTAGAGGTCTTACCTCTAACAATTAAAAAATATTAGCAAAGCATTACTAAGGGTCTTTACAAATCATATTAACTAAGCTTAAAAATGTTGGGATTTGTCCAAAGTAACTACTTTGTTACTACACATGTTGTAAGGATTGCTAGGGCAGTTAATTTGAGATTCTATATCTAATGCAGTAAAATTAATAAATTAGTATGTGCAACTTTAGTATGTAAACATATTCAAGTACATTGAGGCTACATAGCTGCAATAAGAATAATCTGATGACTTGTCAGATGTGGATGCACACATCTGGCATTGTGTTTGTGATGACAGAGAATGTGTAGAGTTGATGTTCATCATGTGGCTTCAATACAGAACTCGGATTCATTGACCTTCAGTAGTGCAATGGTGCTTCTCATCAGATTCACAAAGTAATCTAAACTGATCAATAGCGCATGCTGAGTGGCCTTTTAATCTTGTGTGAAATCCATGTTTAATGAATCTCTGATTGTGATGGATTGCTATGATAGAGACAGAGATTAAATTACCTGATTCTGGATTACCATCTAACAGAACAATGAAATATTCAATAAACAAACAGAGGAAATCACACTAATTTTCTCCAACAAGTTTTGCATTGATCAAGAGGGCATTTGGCGGCTCTCTGTCTCTCTGTGACAGAGCATCTTGCAATAAACATGGTGGTTCATGTGCTGCTGACTTTCTTCTTTCTGACAAGATACAAAGTACAAATATGGAGGTTAATATAAACATCAATTATTAATATCCCTATAAAAATTTCTTCCTAGAGGAGCAAAAAGAGAGAGATGGGATTAATCAAGACTCTCATACCAACAGGGACTGCAGCACAGTGAGGAATCAACTTTTTTTTTTCTTCTGAGCCTGTAATATGCTTTTATTAAACAGAAAGGCCCTTCCGGTGTCTCTGTTTCTGCAAGCAAGCTCATCCAATTCAGTCTTTCTCAAGCAACTTCAACAGCTTAATATGAAGGTTTTTTTATACCCCCCAAAATCTATCATTTTTTTCAGACAGCTTCACTGTAGAAGAGCATTTAGATATACAACCCCCCCCCCCTCCCTAAAAAAGAGTTTCCTTTTATAGGTGCCATCGACACTGCATCAGTAGCTGATGCGATGACGATTATCTGAAGCCCATATAGAATCATGCCATTGGCTGGTGGCGCAAACACCTCTGAAGCATTACATCACCAGTGCCTGTAAATGTTGATGGTTTATCTTCTCATGCTTTCTGAGATGCTTTTGGTTTATTATTTGGTTTTAGAAATTTAGTTTCAGCAACATACACATCCAGTAGAGTTTATCTTTCTTCAGGCTGTTTTACTTATATAACAAAGTTTATTACTTTATGAGATAGTTTACCCAAAAGTCATTATTCTGAGATTAAGTATCTCTGTTGTGTTACTCTTGTCAGTCGACAGTTCTTACATGAAAGAATTCGGGCATTCACACAAGGACTGTAATTCTGACTGACAACTATGGATCTAGAATAATCAAGGTGATGAGTAAATAAAGACAAAATTTTCATTTTTGGGTGAACTATCCCTTTAAAATTTGCTCAAATCACTAATTCTAAGTATAAGCAATTGTGATGCTGGCTGAAAACCTGCTTCTAAATTCTTAAAACTGTATTTGGTGGCAACTTTATTAAGTCCTAATGAAATGTAACCCTTAAGGCCTTTTCACACTAATGAAAAAAAAATGCTATGGCAATTTTGGATTATGAATTTTTTTGTCAGTCTGAACACACGCATTAACAGCCATTCAATCAAACTAAAATGTTTATCACACTAAACATTTGTCTTGGACAGGCCTTTATATGCACAAGCATGCTAACACAGATAGTTAAATTACCTTTAATCATCTTCATCACTATTGTTATTCAGAAGGCATGCCCAAATAAACAAATAAACAAACACACAGCTGGTCAATTTCTCCTTGCGATGAACTGATTTTACACTGATTAGCCTGTTAGCTGCTAATTTTCCTTCCACATTAGTGATTCGATTCAGCTAATGAGATGAATGATATTTGCTATCAGCATGCACACAAGCACAAGCCCATCAGCAACACACACTCAAAAGGATGACAGACACAAATTCAACCTTACCAAAACTTAAGGCGATTCCTGCATCTGACATCAATCAAAAATTTGCAAGTGGAAAGCATTTGTGTAAACTGTATATGCACAAACTGTACGTACACACATCTAATGAAGTTAAGATGCCTAAAAGCAACTGTATGAATGAGTCATTATTGTCTATTTCTGGAAATCCAGAGTGGAGATCAAAGCTGGCTGGCAGGGTGGGTCCGGGCTGCATTAATCCACATGTATAATGCATGTCACAGTGTCTGGATGTGCTGGTAGCATTTGGGCATAATGAGACGGTGTATCCCCAGAACAGCAGGAGACATTAACGACAAGTTTCTCTCAGGGACAATGAAAGCTCAGCTCACAGCAAAAGTAACTACAGATGTGCAAAGCCACAAGCATTCTAAGCGTGATCCAAGCTTACAAATGTGATCCATCACTGAAAGAATCATAAACAAGGTAGCCAAGCCTTCAATAACACCAGACAATAGAGCACAACAGTGATCGTCCGCCTTTTCAATGACCTTGGTTCCACCCACTTTTTTCCCATTTGCTTTCTCCATTATTTTCATTGTTGTTTTCAATATAGAGCTATGAGATGAATCAAAATATTACAAACTCTGATACAAAGAAAAAGCATTTCCGAATATAAAAAGACAGAGGGTTAGTTCACCCCAAAATGGAAATTCTGTTATTGTTTTCTCACCTTCATGTTGTTCCAAACCTGCGTGACTTTCATTCTTCTACAGAACAGAACACAATTTTGTTCACATGGAAGTCATTGGGCACCAAAATTGTTTGATTACCAATATTCTTCAAAATATATAGTTTTGCATTCTGCAGAAGAAGAAGAAAAAATTCATATAGGTTTGGAATGACATGAATGCATGTGACTTTGTGAATTATCCCTTTAAATTGTTTTATAATAACATAAAACAGAAACTACTGACTTCAAGTCACTGATTCTAACTATAAAACAAACATAAGTAGCCTGAGAGTGCGGGTAAAATTCTGTTGACTTCTCTGATTGGTAGATCTCTTTTCAGGATTATGGGTAATGTAGGTCCCTATCTGTCTGTCACTACGAGTTATGTCGTAACGACATAGGGGGATTCACTTGGGAGACCAATCCTCTCTGACTGTAAAAGAAAATGCCAATGAAATTTGGCTAGTGGATTTTGCATACCTGAGCCACTCCCTGTGTATACGGGTATAAATAGGCGACAGGTGTATCCACTCTTCAGATTTTTGCATCGGAGCCGAGTGGATGATAGTGCTTGATCTCCACAAAGCACTTACTCATCTGATTGGAAGAAGCTGTTCCTGGCTGGCGTTACAGTGCAAACACTGTCCCTGTCATCAGCGATTCCCCTGGGAACTTCAACTGAAAGAGCAGTTTCTCTAAAAGAGAAAATCACGGTCGGTTCGCGTCTTTTTAAAGATGCTGTTCCACCTGTGTTCTCTTGGTTGCGTTCATTAACTGTCCTCTGTTGATGGACATGATCGTTGTCTTCAGTGTCTGGGCATCCAACACGCTGAAGCTGCGTTCATGGATGACTCATGCGTTCATTGTGAGCGTATGAGCATGGCTTCGCTGCGATGTCGCCTCTCTCTCCTCACGGGGAACGGAGCGGCACCCTCTGTCTCTACCCATCCCGGTTTCCCTGTCACCAGCAGGGGACCAGAGGCTAGAGCTCTGGGAGATCTGAGGGTCACAGTGAGAGCTTCTCCGCCAGGCACATCCCCACGGACCTCTCACTTCTCCTGCAGTGAATGTCCCGTGCGGCTCCCGAGTGATTTTGCTGGCCCAGCTCGTGATGGTCCCAGCATTTATGCGGTGCGCCGCCGGAGGATCGGATGTGGATCGCAGCATCGGGGGATGGGTTATCGTCCTCCGAGAATGAAGATTCAAATCGGGCCTGGAGCTGATGGCCATGCTTGCCCGGGCAGCTGTGAGCATCAGGCTGGAGGGTAACACACTGTCCAGTCCCGAGCCCTTGCGGCTGGATGATTGGTTTCTCAGGGCGGGGCACGGCTCACAACCGCATCCTTGTGAGTGGTCACCTCTGGTGCCTTTTTTCCCAGAGGTGCATGAGGAGCTGATGAAGTCGTGGATGGCTTTTTCAGCCAGAAGCCACTCGTCTGCCTCCTCTGTCCTCACTACCATAGACGGCGGGGCGGTGAGGGGGTATGTTGACATTCTCCAGGTGGAGAGAGTGGTTGCAGTACACCTGTGTCCCCGCAAAACGCCGCCACTTGGAGGAATCGTCCTCAATTCCACTCCCTGTGTATACGGGTATAAATAGGCGACAGGTGTATCCACTCTTCAGATTTTTGCATCGGAGCCGAGTGGATGATAGTGCTTGATCTCCACAAAGCACTTACTCATCTGATTGGAAGAAGCTGTTCCTGGCTGGCGTTACAGTGCAAACACTGTCCCTGTCATCAGCGATTCCCCTGGGAACTTCAACTGAAAGAGCAGTTTCTCTAAAAGAGAAAATCACGGTCGGTTCGCGTCTTTTTAAAGATGCTGTTCCACCTGTGTTCTCTTGGTTGCGTTCATTAACTGTCCTCTGTTGATGGACATGATCGTTGTCTTCAGTGTCTGGGCATCCAACACGCTGAAGCTGCGTTCATGGATGACTCATGCGTTCATTGTGAGCGTATGAGCATGGCTTCGCTGCGATGTCGCCTCTCTCTCCTCACGGGGAACGGAGCGGCACCCTCTGTCTCTACCCATCCCGGTTTCCCTGTCACCAGCAGGGGACCAGAGGCTAGAGCTCTGGGAGATCTGAGGGTCACAGTGAGAGCTTCTCCGCCAGGCACATCCCCACGGACCTCTCACTTCTCCTGCAGTGAATGTCCCGTGCGGCTCCCGAGTGATTTTGCTGGCCCAGCTCGTGATGGTCCCAGCATTTATGCGGTGCGCCGCCGGAGGATCGGATGTGGATCGCAGCATCGGGGGATGGGTTATCGTCCTCCGAGAATGAAGATTCAAATCGGGCCTGGAGCTGATGGCCATGCTTGCCCGGGCAGCTGTGAGCATCAGGCTGGAGGGTAACACACTGTCCAGTCCCGAGCCCTTGCGGCTGGATGATTGGTTTCTCAGGGCGGGGCACGGCTCACAACCGCATCCTTGTGAGTGGTCACCTCTGGTGCCTTTTTTCCCAGAGGTGCATGAGGAGCTGATGAAGTCGTGGATGGCTTTTTCAGCCAGAAGCCACTCGTCTGCCTCCTCTGTCCTCACTACCATAGACGGCGGGGCGGTGAGGGGGTATGTTGACATTCTCCAGGTGGAGAGAGTGGTTGCAGTCGCCACTTGGCCTCAATTCAATTCAATTCAATTCAAGTTTATTTGTATATCGCTTTTCACAATACAAATCATACAAATCGGGCAGCTCTCACCGCCAAAGCTTACAGTGCTGTGGGCCAAGCCGCCTCTGCTCTGCATGCCATGGCTATCCTACAGGTCCACCAAGCCAAGGCACTCCAACAAATGCATGAGGGTAGTTCCGGTAGTTCAGACCACGGCGCAGTCCCTCGGGAAGATGATGTCCATGCTTATGGCCCAAGAGCGCCATCTTTGGCTCAACCTCGCTGAGATGAGAGATGACGACAAAGTCCGCTTTCTTGACGCTCCTATCTCGCAGGTTGGCCTATTCTGCGACACTGTCGAAGACTTTGCCCAGCAGTTCTCGGCAGTGCAGAGACAGACTGAGGCCATCCAGCACATCTTGTGCCGGCGTGATCCTCCAGCTGCCACAGCTCTGCCACGGGCCGTGCATCAGCCTGCTCATCGCTGAGGGCGCCCCCCTGCATCCTCAAGAGTGCCTCCGCCCCGTGCTGAGACATCGTCAAGGCCGGCATGTCGAGCATCTCGGAGGACTACGGCACCCCCCGTTTCCCAGCCGGCCTAAAGTCCTCTAAAAAGACAAAGCGGCCCTGACACGGGCAACCCGGAGTTGTATGAAGCTGCTTTTTTTTCAGGAGATGGCGAGGACAGCGCCACTCCTTCCCCCGGAGGGCCAGGTAGAGAATCCTTTTCAAAAAAAGAGCTGTTTCCTTTTCCTCTGGATTATCAGGCTTGTGGGTTGGCAGTGAGTGACGCGTTGCCTCCTCACTCTTGCCCCCGACGCCCCCTATCCCCAGCAGCCAAGAGATCATGGCTCGGAGACGCGCTGCCTCTCCACGTATCACTGGCAAGTCCCTCCGGGGACACGGGGAGTCCTGTGATGAGCCAGGACGCGATGCCTTCTGTGCCATCCAGCATGAATTCTCACCGCTGCACTACAGCGGGTGCGCCGATTGTCCCTTTGGTGCCACTCGCACGGAGCTTGGAAGCGTGGCTTGCGCTGCCCAACCTCATTCGGACAGTTCAACTCTGCTACGCGATTCAGTTCGCCAGGCGACCCCCCAGGTTCAGTGGCATTCTCAAGACTTCGGTGGCTGCTCGAGATGCCCCTGTTCTGCCCGACGAGATTGCTGTCCTACTGGCAAAGGATGCAATCGAGCCTGTCCCTCCAGCCGAGATGAAGTCAGGGTTTTACAGCCCTTATTCCATCATGCCCAAGAACGGCGGTGGCCTTCATCCAATCCTGGATCTGCATGTCTTGAATCAGGCCCTTCACAAGCTCCCATTCAAGATGTTGACACAGAAGTGCATCATCAGATGCATCCAGCCACAGGATTGGTTTGCAGCGGTCGACCTGAAGAACGCTTACTTTCATGTCTCGATTCTTCATCGACACAGGCCGTTCCTATGGTTTGTGTTCGAGGGTTGGGCATGTCAGAACCCTTAGACTCCCCTTTGGGCTGTCCTTGTCCCCCCGTGTCTTTACGAAGGTTGCAGAGGGCACCCTTGCCCCGTTACGGGAAGGGGGCATCAGGATCATCAACTATCTCAACGAGTGGCTCATCATGGCCCAGTCACGAGAGCAGTTATGCGATCACAGGGACCTGGTGCTCCGGCACCTCAGCCAGTTGGGGCTTCGGGTCAACTGGGAAAAGAGCAAACTCTTCCTGTGCAGAAAATCTATTTTCTCAGTATGGAGTTAGACTCTGTGAGTATGACGGCGCGTCTTACCAACGAGCATGCCCAGTCAGTGCTGAACTACCTGAGTTCCTTCAGAAGCAGGAATTAGGGCTGCACGATAAATCGCATGCGATATTTAATGCGCATCTTGTCAGAAAGCCGGTTCTGTAATCAGTGGTAAATCTCCATCACATGCGTGCTTTCACATGGAGCAGCATTATCTAAACAGAGCCGTTGTTTACTGACAAGCTGTGCAAAACCATGATCATATTTAGCAGTAATATGCCCTTCATCACTATTACTAATACTAAAAATAATATTACTGATCTTATTAAAATAAAAGTCTAAATTAAATCAGTTGAAAGAGACACATTTACCTGTCGATCTTTTAACTCCTTGAACAAATCAGGATGAGCGAGTGACAAATGTTCCCATGGCAGCACATGATTTATAGCAGCGCTTGCAGACTGGTGAATTAAGGTCGGTTGGTTCACCTTTTTCATCACTTTTGTAGGCAAAGTAATGCCATATTTCACTTCTACCGCTTTCTTTATTTATTAATTTCGGACGTGTAGAGTGAGTTTCACCTGTTTTATCCATTGTCGTTTCTCCGTTGTCATGCTTGCCGGTTTCGCGTCAGTTTGGGTAACACTGCCACATAGTGGTGAACTTTGGAACAGCAGCGAATGAAATACCGAATTGAGCAAAATGATGATATCGTACCGTTTGAAATATAATATATACCGGTATTTTTCCAGTACC
>NW_015538119.1:81567-86049 GCF_001515605.1 Sinocyclocheilus anshuiensis
CCACTCCCTGTGTATACGGGTATAAATAGGCGACAGGTGTATCCACTCTTCAGATTTTTGCATCGGAGCCGAGTGGATGATAGTGCTTGATCTCCACAAAGCACTTACTCATCTGATTGGAAGAAGCTGTTCCTGGCTGGCGTTACAGTGCAAACACTGTCCCTGTCATCAGCGATTCCCCTGGGAACTTCAACTGAAAGAGCAGTTTCTCTAAAAGAGAAAATCACGGTCGGTTCGCGTCTTTTTAAAGATGCTGTTCCACCTGTGTTCTCTTGGTTGCGTTCATTAACTGTCCTCTGTTGATGGACATGATCGTTGTCTTCAGTGTCTGGGCATCCAACACGCTGAAGCTGCGTTCATGGATGACTCATGCGTTCATTGTGAGCGTATGAGCATGGCTTCGCTGCGATGTCGCCTCTCTCTCCTCACGGGGAACGGAGCGGCACCCTCTGTCTCTACCCATCCCGGTTTCCCTGTCACCAGCAGGGGACCAGAGGCTAGAGCTCTGGGAGATCTGAGGGTCACAGTGAGAGCTTCTCCGCCAGGCACATCCCCACGGACCTCTCACTTCTCCTGCAGTGAATGTCCCGTGCGGCTCCCGAGTGATTTTGCTGGCCCAGCTCGTGATGGTCCCAGCATTTATGCGGTGCGCCGCCGGAGGATCGGATGTGGATCGCAGCATCGGGGGATGGGTTATCGTCCTCCGAGAATGAAGATTCAAATCGGGCCTGGAGCTGATGGCCATGCTTGCCCGGGCAGCTGTGAGCATCAGGCTGGAGGGTAACACACTGTCCAGTCCCGAGCCCTTGCGGCTGGATGATTGGTTTCTCAGGGCGGGGCACGGCTCACAACCGCATCCTTGTGAGTGGTCACCTCTGGTGCCTTTTTTCCCAGAGGTGCATGAGGAGCTGATGAAGTCGTGGACGGCTTTTTCAGCCAGAAGCCACTCGTCTGCCTCCTCTGTCCTCACTACCATAGACGGCGGGGCGGTGAGGGGGTATGTTGACATTCTCCAGGTGGAGAGAGTGGTTGCAGTACACCTGTGTCCCCGCAAAACGCCGCCACTTGGAGGAATCGTCCTCAATTCAATTCAATTCAATTCAAGTTTATTTGTATATCGCTTTTCACAATACAAATCGTTGCAAAGCGGCAGCTCTCACCGCCAAAGCTTACAGTGCTGTGGGCCAAGCCGCCTCTGCTCTGCATGCCATGGCTATCCTACAGGTCCACCAAGCCAAGGCACTAAAACCAATGCACAAGGGTAGTACTGACCCAGGGTTGATGCAGGAGCTGCACTCGGTGACTGACTTCGCCCTCCGGGCAACGAAAGTCACGGCGAGGTCCCTTGGGAAGGCGTCATCAGTCCTCTAGAAAGACGAAGAAGCGGCCTTGACACGGGCAACCCAGAGATGTGGGAAGCTGCTCTTTCTCAAGAGATGGCGAGGACAGCACCATTCCTTCCCCCGGAGGAGGGCTGGGCAGAGAATCCTGTGTTTTGTGTTTTTTCTGTTCCACCGCTGGTCCAATGGCCAGCGTTACCCACATTTCGAAAAAAAACATTTTCATCCTGCTGGCTCAATTGGACAGTTCGACTCAGCTATGTGATTCAGTTCGCCAGGCGACCTCCCAGGTTCAGCAGCATTCTCGAGAGTTTGGTGGCAGCCCGAGATGCCCCTGTCCTGCGCGACGAGATTGCTGTCCTACTGGTGAAGGATGCAATTGAGCCTGTCCCTCCAGCCGAGATGAAGTCAGGGTTTTACAACCCTTACTTCATCGTGCCCAAGAAAGGCAGTGGCCTTTGGCCAATCCTGGATCTGCGATTCTTGAATCGGACCCTTCACAAGCTTCAAGATGTTGACGCAGAAGCACATCATCAGATGCATCAAGCCCCAGGATTGGTTTGCAGTGGTCGACCTGAAGGATGTTTACTTTTATGCCTCGATTCTTCCTCAATACAGGCTGTTTCTACAGTTTGCGTTTGAGGGCCGGGCATGGCAGTACAGGGTCCTCCCCTTCAGGCTGTTCCTGTCCCCCAGTGTCTTTACGAAGGTTGCAGAGGGCGCCCTTGCCCCGTTATGGGAAGTGGGCATCAGGATCCTCAACTACCTCGACGACTGCCTCATCATGGCCCAGTCACGAGAGCAGTTGTGCGATCACAGGGACCTGGTGCTCCAGCACCTCAACCAGTTGGGGCTTTGGGTCAACTGGGAAAAGAGCAAACTCTCCCCCGTTCAGAGGATCTCTTTTCTCGGTGTGGAGTTAGACTCGGTGAGTAAGACGGCCCGGCTCACCAGCGAGGGTGCCCAGTCAGTGCTGAACTGCCCGAGTTCCTTCAGAGGCAGGAATGTGGTATCTCTGAAACACTTTCAGACACTCAAACACTCCTGGGACATATGGCATCCGCAGCCGCAGTCACGCCGCTCGGATTGCTTCATATAAGACCACTCCAGCACTGGTTACACTCCTGAGTCCCAAGATGGGCATGGCGTCACAGTACACTCCGCATGACCATCACACCGACGTGTCACCACTCATTCAGCCCTTGGACAGACCTTGCCTTTCTACGGGCTGGGGTGCCCTTAGAACAAGTGTCCCGGCATGACGTTGTCACGACGGATGCCTCCAGTACGGGCTGGGGCGCTATATGCAATGGGCAGGCAGCCTCGGGGCTCTGGACGGGGCCTCGACTGCTTTGGAACATCAACTGCCTAGAGCTGTTGGCAGTGCATCTTGCCTTACGGCAGTTCTGGCCACTGCTGCAGGACAAGCACGTGTTGGTCCGCACGGACAACACTGCAGCCATGTCGTACATCAACCGGCAGGGAGGTCGACGTTTACGTCGCATGTCACAGCTCGCCTGTCATCTCCTCTTCTGGAGACAGATGCGGCTCAAGTCGTTGGGCGCCGTCCACATTCCGGGGGAGCTCAATCATGCAGCTGACGCACTCTCACGACAGCTCACGTTCCCCGGGGAATTGCGACTCCATCCCGAGACAGTCCGGTTGATCTGGAGTCGATTCGGGGAAGCCCAGGTAAACCTGTTTGCTTCCCGCTAGTCCTCCCACTGCCAGCTGTATTACTCCCTGATCGAGGCCCCCCTCGGCACGGACGCACTGACACACAGCTTCCCCCAGCGAGCCTTCTTGCACAGACACTGTGCAAGGTCAGGGAGGACGAGGAACAGGTCTTGCTAGTTGCACCGTACCGGCCCACCCAGACTTGGTTTTCGGAACTTATGGTCCTTGCGACAGCCCCTCCCTGGCGCATCCCTCTGAGGAAGGACCTCCTTTCTCAGGGGCTCGGCACCATATGACAGACTTAAGTGATCTGCCACCGGCGGTGGTAAATATGATCACTCAGGCTAGAGCTCCCTTGACGAGGCAAGCCTATGCTCTGAAGTGGAGTCTGTTCGTGAACTGGTGTTATTCTCGCCGAGAAGACCCCCGATGATGCACGATTGGAGTAGTGCTTTCTTTCCTGCAAGAAAGGTTGGAGCGTAGGCTGTCACCCTCCACCTTGAAAGTGTATGTGGCTGCTATCGCAGCACATCACGATGCAATGGACAGCCGGTCCCTGGGAAAGCACGATCTCATCATCAGGTCCCTGAGGGGTGCCAGAAGGTTAAATCCTCCTTGGTGCCCTCCAGGGATCTCTCTATTGTCCCGGCTGGGGTGAGGGCTCACTCCACACGGAGTGTTGCCTCCTCCTATGCGCTGGCGCATGGCGCCTATCTGGCAGACATCTGTAGAGCTGCGGGCTGAGCGACACCGAACACCTTCGCAAGATTTTACAGTTTCCGTGTTGAGCCGGTTTCTTCCCATGTGTTGGGTAACATATGAGGTTTCCCTCTCGGTGAACCCGTGTCTTCCCTTTGACAGACCACTCTGTCAGTCTCTGCTGACAGCCGATCCTCCCTACTCCTAGGTAGGACCTGCCTCAGAGACCCATTCCATGTGTAGTACTGCCCCAGGCCTGGGTAAGTACATATCAGTGTCTCCACATGATACCTCCCTACTAGGGGTGGAACGGTACACAGATGTCACGGTTCGGTACGTACCTCGGTTCGGGGCTCACGGTTCGATACGATTTTGGTACAACAGGGGAAAAAAATCTACTATGCTCAGTTTCTTTTCATTTATTTTGAACAGACAGTAGTACAAATTGAAAAATGTTCCACCTAGATGTGAAAATACTAAATATTATTACATTATGTTATATATATAAAATCTGCAGTACATATATACATACAAGGAATAAATTTTTGAAATATATTTGATTTAGTTTTCAGATAAACAAGGGGGAAAAACTGAGACATGTAACGTAGCCTATATACGCTGAGTTTCAGTTCATTTTTGTGACAGGCTTAATTTGTTCACAGAAAGGAAACTCAAATGGCAGAAAGCAACATCCTATTTGTTTTCTTTATTCTACAAAAGCACAATGTTTTGTTTTCATTGTGAGTGTACACATAAAAGTACCGTT
>NW_015538119.1:86277-90318 GCF_001515605.1 Sinocyclocheilus anshuiensis
CGAAAGCGACATCCTATTTGTTTTCTTTATTTTACAAAAGCACAATGTTTTGTTTTCATTGTGAGTGTACACAAATAAAAGCAGACCTTTATACAGTGATGCATTATTAATAAGACAATAAGTGTTTAAAGTTGATTCTGCTGGTATAAAGAAACAGTTGAAGTGATCGCACCGGCGCGCACGCACACACACACACACACACACACACACACACACAAAACACATCAGTTTCAGCACTGCTAATTTGACAGCACAGTTGGTACTCTATCAAAATAAAATACAGTCTGCTGGTATAAAGAAACAGTTGAAGTGATCGCACCGGCGCGCACGCACACACACACACACACACACACACACACACACACAAAACACATCAGTTTCAGCATTGCTAACTTGACAGCGCAGTTGATACTTTATCAAAATAAAATACAGTGAACCAAACATCAGCGCACCCGCCTTTGTGTCACCGTTGGAATGCGACTGAAGTACAAAGCCTATAATTTACATAATAAATAATAGTTTAGCATTCAGATACGTTTCATCGCAAATATGGAAATATTATGGAATATTTGGATTTGTGCCGATTGAGAGAGGTAGGATACATGAGCACACAGCTCCATTTCACAAACAGTTGAGTGCACAAGCCTTTAAAGTATACTCCTTTGTCAGACTGTGAGGGATGCATTCAGAATCAGCACATGGTCACTGTCTAGTGGGCTTTGTTTTCAAGGTTGCAACTCATGGAATTCGCTGTTCTTCTGCTGGCGGCCGGTTATCAAACAGCGTTGCATTGCTGCGGGCGCCCCCTTCTGGATTGGGGGGCAATTACCTGTATTCGTTGTAAGGCCTCATGCACCGAACCGAGATGTCCGTACCGTGACGATTTGGTACGAATACATGTATCGTTCCACCCCTACTCCCTACGGGCAGGATGTGGTCTCTGTAGTGCCCGTCTCCAGAAGGCTCGCTTCCCCATTGTTACTGCCAAGCTGTAAACAACAAACAGGAAAGGCGTGAAGCACCTTTCACGAAGGTCGAAATCCCTTCTCTTAAGAAAAGATGTTCTGTGGTAGGAATAGCGGCTTGGCTATCTCCAGCAGCTATGTACTCACCTTGGTCCCTGCGGGTGCCAAGGTCAGCGAATTTGCGCTGGGGCACTGGGAAGGTTACGACCCTCGTGTAGCACTTGTCTGGCACGTGGCTGCTTGTCAACATTTGCAGCGCTACAAGGTTGTGACGGGGTTCTGGTTGTGGTGCTTTCCATGGACCCCCTATGTCGTCATGACATAACTCGTAGTGATCGACCGATAGGGAACGTCTCAGTTACGTACGTAGCCCTCGTTCTCTGATGGAGGGAACGGAGACGTTATGTCCCCATGCTATGTTCCTTCCCTCCATCAAGGAACGAGGGTTTTTGGGAATTTGGCCGTTGAACATGATGTTTTTAAATATCATTTTGAAACCACTAATGTGTGGATTCTTCAATGACAAAATACACTTAACAACATTAGAACTCATGGTAAATCTGTTGTAAATGATTGATCCTTTAACATTAAAATGAAAGAAAAAAAAAGAGTGAAACATTTTGATTTTACATATGGAACCCAACTGTTGCACTCTGTACCAGCTGTGAAAGAACAAGCCCTGTCTGTCATGTCCCTGATTGTGATCAAATAAAAAAGTTAAAAAAAATCCATCATTATGAACCATATAAGAGAGAACCAAACCTACTCTTGCGGTTAACACGTGCTATCTCTGGAATCTCCCTAGAATCTCCGATGCTCTATGGCATTGCACAAATCCAAATCTGGCTTGTCATATGATGAAAAAAAGGTCAAAAGTAAAAAAAAAAAAAAAAAGACAGATGGAACATGGAATACATGCATGTAACGGAGCACTCAACTCAATTCAGCTCATTTCCTGAAGCATCATTCCTAGGTTCTGCGTCAGTCTTCACGTCATGTTTTGACGTATTCCTCTGTCAGCTTATGCTAAGTAACTCTGGACATCATCTTTGATGGCTAATGTTTTCTGACTGCAGTGCTTTGCATCTGGCTTCTAAAACACACTGAAGCATTTAGTATGCTTGCATATTTCATCACCCAAATCAAAGGAACATCCAAATGCACACTGTCCCCAACAAGCAGGACATCCTTAGAAACTGAGAATCAAGAGCTGTACTGAAAAACTAATTTCTTTGAACTGCAGGTTTGCAGAGAACCAATACCAAAATAATGACCTTTTAATTGCTAAATAAATTAATTGAGGCACACTTATTTGATATATTTAAACTTATTCTCTGGGGCGTTTTTTGGTATTTTCGCCTAAATTTGACATACTCAAATTCAAATGTTTGCCCTATTGTGTTCTTGTTTGAAGAGTGGGTTCTTGAGATTGTGTTCCCATTTTTGTTGCCACAACTCTACAAACCCCATTTCCAACAGCTATTTGATTTGTTGTTCCTTTTTTTATTATTCTTTAATATTTTGACCCTAAACATTATTTGTTTAAAACCACTTATGCTCCGGGGCGTTTTTTGGTATTTTCGCCTAAATTTAACATACTCAAATTCAAATGTTTACCCTGCACACATACAATGGAGGAAATGAAAAAAAATGGTTTCATTGTAAAGAAAACCCTTTGAACTACAAAATATGAGTGTAATTCTTTATAAATAACATTATATATTTTTTCAAATATTACAATAAACACAAAAAAAACATAGGCGCTTTTGGAGTTTTAAAACAAATATATTTTTTTTTATTCTGTAATTCAGGTTCTATTAGGCCCAGCTCTCTGCAATTTACTGTGTTTTATGCCACTAGATGCCAAAAAGTACCAGAAAAAAAAAACTTTCAAATAACAGCTTCTAAACAGGAGTTACTACATTATATGTGAAGATTGTCTATTTCTGCATCTAAATGTCTCATTGTGAGTTTCCTTTGCAAAAACAGGCTTTATAAAACACATTAACCCCACAATCCTATTTTACTCTGTGCCATAAGCACTTTAATTGATTATTAATTGAATTATGTTCCATTTTTATGTTTTTCTAAGTAGTAATATACAAAATGGCACAAGCGAATTGGACCAAATTTTACATATTGTGTTATTCTACAATCAGTTGAATTATTTCAGGATGCACAAGACTGTCTACATTATGAAATATATCTGGTCTATCACATTCTAACATAGAATCCATATCCTCCAGCTTTATATCATTCCATTTATGTGCATTCTGTATTGGGATACTGCTTCACAGCATCTCTCACCTCAAGAGTTGACTCACTCCTGTATCCTGAGCATCTCTCCATGACAACACTGCATCATTCCTGGACCAGAGCGGAGCTAATTCGCTAACCAACAGCTATCTGTAGCATTCATAGCGTCAAACAAACACATATCAGTTCATCCACATAGCACTGTACTAATCCATGTATATTTACTGTATATTCACTGTATATTCACTGAAATCCATAATGTACTGTACTTTTCTGTCAATAAACAGTGTATCATAATGCTAGCCGCGCTATCAAGTTTCCGAACAATGCTTACAGTATCAAAAACATGCAAACACACGCTCATATAGCCTTACCAGACGCGCGCTCATTCCTCTCCACGGCGCCGCGGAATGTTCTTCACCATATATAACTTGTAATATAATTATCATAGATTGATATAATCCGAGACGCGTGTGCTGTATCCTTTACGTGAGGGAAACTCGCCTTCAAAACATTCCAGAAACTATAGTGACCAAGAACCCCCACAGTTACAGTCCCGGATGCAAGACCCCCCTCTCCCCCTCTAGTGACGCAGAGGTGTCAAATTTCACGGCTCTGAAATGGCCGCCGAGTTGACAGACATGTAATCTGACCAATTGCAGTCCACAAGCGACCACAGAGCTCTAGACCATCAGACGCGCTGGTTGTGCGCGCTTTGGATATGAAGAGCGCCTGTTTCCACACGAGCGTCTATTTCTGAACCTGGACAAAACGCTATATATCTCACCGATGGAAGCACGCAGAAACGTGGAAATGGTCT
>NW_015538119.1:90385-105882 GCF_001515605.1 Sinocyclocheilus anshuiensis
GTCAATGAAAATGAAACATAAACATTTTTAACGCGATTTTGGATCCGGGTCCGCAGAGTTTAACTGGTTTTAATCTCTTAGACCAAATGCTACTGAAATGTATGTGTGAGGAAACCAATGCAGTGAAGCCTTTATTGCAAACAACATTTCAGAAATTATTTGCACAAAGTGGAAAAAACAGCCCCAGGCCTTCTCCATATCCAGCTAATGCCAACAGAATGTCAACAGTATTTTTAAATGGCACCAAATGATGTGGAAATTTGCAACTGTTACTTTAAAGGCACTAAAAGGACACTTAAAAAAAAAAAAAGAATAAACCTTTTAAATCAATACTAAAAGAATGCCCTTTAAATCTTCAGCAATAAGAAAAAACTTTATCTTTAATAGTAAAACTTAGTGAAACAGTAGTTGGCAACTTTTGATAGATGATGTAACTTTAAATGACAAAACAGGCTTTTTCTTAATTGATGGTAGAACAGTGCATGTTCTTAATGTGCCATCAGCTAGTGTTGTCATAATTATATATTAATTAGTCAAATGACATCCTTGCTCACAGTTCAAATGAGTCATTTACCCCATAAAAAAACATGTAAAAAATTTAGAACTACGTTTGTTTCTGCCTAAGAGAAAGGATGACAGAATGCAGGTTGTAGCTGCATGAGTGAGCCAAGCAATGAAAATGAGCAATATATATATATCTGTCCAAGTTTTGTCGACTTCTTTAGGAAAACATTATAAATCTTATCATGAATATTAATCTGGTGACATAAGATTTGCCTTTATGGCTTATGTCTTATTTGACCTGTTTAAATTAAATTTAATGATAATAGAATTACTGCTATGTCTGTTCAGTCTACTGCCAGTGCGACTGGCAGACAGCTGTTTGTGACCGGATAAAAATATTTTCACACTGTGACAAGCTCTTAAAATATAATGATTACTTCCCTGAAAGTGTAGGGGTGGGGGAACTTCCTGCTTACAACCATAAAGACAAAGAAAAATGACTTCTGAGGAAACAAAATGTCAACGCTATCATATCATATCATTTCATTTGTCAACAAATACGTCTTCTAGCAAACTGAAGAGGATAAATGAAGCTATGTTATGTTAATATTTGTTCTTCAGGTAGCTATATGATTGGATTTATTATCACATGATGTATGAACTTTGACTCATTGATGCATCTTATTTGTTCAAAAGTGAATGTTTATTATTAACTGCGTGCATCTGGGTGCCGCCATTTTTGTGTGACATTAGTTTAATCTTGTTGAAATCGTATTTGTTTCAAAGTTTTGGAAAGTCTTTCAAGCATAGAAATTCTGACTAAATTTTTCCAGGTAGAAATTTGAACATTCTGACATTCTAACTAATGACTTCCACTTATATTAGTTGCTATGGACCTGCTTGTGTGAATTTGTAAAGGGGCTAAGTTCTGCTCTTTCAGTAAGCAGTGTGAGAACAGCGAGGAACCTACAGGCCCGAATAATCACTTTCTTGGCACATGATACCTCAGTGCTGCTAAATTACCAATTACAGTCAACAACTTCAATCCATTACCCAAGAGCTCACAGCACCTTACACACTAGGAACCTGGCTTTAAATAATGCATTCATTCACAGATGATGCTTGAGAATTTTGTGTGGTAATAAAAAGATTAAGACACAATATACATATTTTCATGTAAGGCTATGTATGTATTTATTTGTGGAAAATCAATAATGATGTGCACAATTAAAAAAAATAAAAAAATGTTGTAATTTCCCAGTTACCAACTAAGTCTCAATTTCTAGCTCAAACAATGGCATACGTTTGGGACAGTGCTACATTTAATTCATGTGGGCAGGTAAAGCTTTGATAGAAGTTTAGTAACTAACAGTCTAAAACCTGTTTAAGTTAAGGCAAAAAAGTAGACATAAACTCACAAAAGCATAAAAGCAGTGAAATCTAAATAAACTGAAAATAGTTGAACCGTTTATCATTGGGGTCCTGATCACCCTGCCAGTGTTTATTTTGTGATAATGACCGACTGACTGGGACAAAAGTCAATTATACAGTTAAGCGCTCTTTATACAAAAATATTTGAGTGCACTCTGCCACGATTGACCAATCAGAATCAAGTATTTGAGAGAGCAGAGTCACAATAGTGAGTTGTGTGTGTGTCTGAGGGCTGAGTCTATGTTAGTTGTTGTTTGTGACGTGTGTTGAGTGTGTGCGGAGCACTGGTTAATGAGGCCGTATACGGTGGATAATGGAGTTGGCCTGCTGTTGTTCTGCTGTTGTAAGAGCTCAGTCCGACCCCGTCCCGCCTTACATCTCCTATCCTTTCATCAACAGGAATGCCTGCGTTTGCTAAACGAGAGTCTGATTAGTTCCTACAGACTGAGAGTGTTTAAACAGAAGAGCAGAGGAGACAAACCCGACCCGTCTCGACCCAACTTACTGGAGGCTTTTCAGAGCTCTTTGCAGTGGAGAATGACATCACTCTCCCAAACAGCCAACACAAAGACGCAGAGAAAAAATGCTCACAACATCAAGACCTGAACGCACACGCTGAATTTAGACCAGGCCTCCCCTAATCCTGGCTTCCTCTAGTGCAGGTGCTTCAAACAAGTTTCCAAAGTTATTCTGCACATCCTCGTGATCAGCCTGAAGAACTCCTCAGAAGAACTTGTTCTCTCTTTCGGTTGCCATGCAACAGCATTTACAGAAGGTGCCATTAGTGAGGGGAAATGTGGGTTTTCTACTGTGGTGCCATATTTATGCGCAATGGTTTTTATATGGTAATCCAAGGTACTTCAAGTCAAAAAACACAGTAAAACCATTTTTCGTTCTGTGTAACACTTCATGATCAATTTAACAGTTTAAAGATGCATCAAACAGGGATGGTATCAGATGGCAGTAACATAGTATGTTTACATTTACCATGGTACTGAATGATTGCTATATGTGTACCATGGAACAGTACATCAAGGCACTTAAGAGGATACAATGGAAAATGTTTTGTCCTTGCAAAACTCACCACAACAACACTGCATTGTAAGTTGTAGCATTTGCTCCTAAAAGGTTCATAGCAGTACCTTAAGGGTGCAGACAGAGATGTTGTTATTATGGGGTCATTGAATTTCTCTCTGAGTTGAGAAACTGAGTTGTGCTACAGAAAACTGAAACTAAATCCTTCCTGTCACAAAAAAAAAAAAAAGTCTATAACTTTTTTTTTTTTTTTGTTGGTGTAATCTCTAAGAATAGATTAATCCAAAATGAACGTTTAATGGCAAACGCTGATGATTATCCGATAGGCTGTCAGTCCATTAAATGATAAATTGTTCCCTCACAAAGTTTATTCAGTCTAGTCAAGTCTCTCCTCCATTTACATGCATTCCCTGCATACAGTCTCAGAAAAAAAAGGTACAAAACTGTCATTGGGTCAGTACTTTTTCAAAGGTATATAAATTTTAGTAACTAACATGTATACTTTAGGTACTAATATGTACCTTTAAGATACCAGTATGGACCCTTTAGGTACAAAGGTGTACCTTTTGAAAAGGTACCGCCGCAGTGACAGCTTTGGCTAACATTGGAGGCTAGCCTTAAAGCTGTAGATAAAGTACAAAGTTATCACTTTAAAGGTACTGCCCTATTGACAAGTTGTTGTACCCCTAGAGGTACAATTTTTGCATGTTTTTTTGTTTTGTTTTGTTTTTTTCTGACAGTGAAGTGTATCCGCCAAAATGTTGTGGTTGTTATGGTGTTCTGTTCTGTGGTTTTTAGCACATTGCTATGCAAATAATCAGGGCATTATTGGGTATATTCTAGATGGTTACTAGGTGACTGCTTACTGTTCAAGGTCAAAAGTTTACACCCCCCAATTCTGTATGATATTCCGGTGTCTAGATATGACTCCGGTTCTTCCTTCAGTGTAGATCCATGGGATTTAACATCTGTCAGGCAAAAATTGCAAGTAATAGCACACCTCTCCTGAACAAGCTGCACAATTTGAGGTATTATTCACTTCTGTAGCACAAATGGTGAGAGAATAGTTATGTGCCAAAAGTTTAACAATTACAATTGGGGATTGTTCAAATCCATAATCCGCCGTATAAACAACAATAATAGTGATACTTTCTAGCAAGCACCACTGTAAAATACAGAAAGGATTTCTGCATGGAATATTAAGTTACTGGCTGTCAGATTGAACAATCAGTTTGATATGATGTAGCCGACGGTCGAAGATGACACATACAGAAATATAAAAGCAGCAAACAGCAGCAGTTGAGTAATGGATACCAAAAAGCTTCAGGCAAACAGATTGTCTAGCCAACAGTTTCCTTAAAAGAGCCCCTAATCAACACTCTTCTGAAGTAAACTAAACTGATTCTTTCTCCATGTGCTGTACCACACACACACGCATACTCTAATGTCATACACAGAGCGGTAATCAATCCTGCTGCCAGTTTGAGAGCAGACTTTTTTCTCAGATCAGCTCTTCTGCTACGCTGCTAACTCTAAATTACGGCTTTGACTTCACAGCCCAGCACGAAGCCTTCCCTCTAAAACTCACTCTCATGCTGTCTGATGTGATAAACACCACAATAACACTCGCAATCAATGCAAACCAGCTTTTGTGCTTTATTTCAAGTCAATGTGAAATCAAAATAGACCCTTTTTATTTTTTTATACACATTTCTGATGTTTTTGTTCATAATTAGTCCCAACCCATTAGCCTATTATTTCCCTGTTTGTATATGGATACTTTTTTTTTTTTTTAAATAAAGAAATAAGAAATAACGTCACAATGCAACATACGAAATCATTAGGGAGGAACTTTTTTGTGACTTTTAAAGGCTTTTATTTTGAAAGTGTGTGCAAAGCCGTATCTGATCGTTATGTTCTTTTTTCTGTTCTATCGAGAGAGAGAAAGGAAGTTATGAGACTAAACTCTTCATATTTAGCAACACATACACTCTGTGGTCTGCCTTAACTTATTTTTAGTGTGAATGTGGGCAGCATTCAGGGTTCAGAGAATGTTAGCTACATTTCTGAATGCCAGTGTGTGTGTTTGTGTGATACAGTTTAAACTCATCCATCCACTCTTTTCCTTCCACTGAAATGTCTTTGAACTGATCAGAGGAACGGAACACTTAAAGTTAGTTCATCTCGTGTTTTTCTCTCCGTGGGTCTTATCTGCGGGGCTGTACTTGAGCTGAAGGCATTAAGAAGCTTTACGCTCCACACAGTCTGACCGCAAAAGGTCAGTTTTGCAAATTGGGTTCATTAATCTTTAATTGTACAGCAACTCCACAGAACCTCTTCATCCATGCCTGCAGATTAAAATGAATCACATGCTCGGAAAGATTAGTCTCTTGGGAATTTTCTTGGGTCGGATGAAAACTGTCCAGAGAGTCTGGAACCTTTGGGCTTACTGAAAGAAGAAGAAGAAAAAACACCTGACTGACACACTTTTCTGTTTTCTGTTAGAGCTACAGGCTGGGATAGAGGATGCTGGCATTTCTCTGCTGTGAAATTACAATTATTACCACAGTATCTACTGTAGTTATAGCCCTGTTTTTATTCAGATGGACTGTTTGACAGCTCTTGTCTCTTTTCTGGACAGGACTGTGAAAAACTGACGTTCCTAACAGCGATGTCCTCCTTCATGCCCCACTGAATGAGATTAAATCTCATCTGTTGCTGTTTCTAAAGGTAAGACAGCAGTAAATTCTCTCAAACACGGATAGACACAATAATGAAACATTCTCTAGAATAAATACACCCAGAGGAAAATGTTATCGCTCAGCACTGGTCTATCATAGCTCATGAGACTAAATGGAGTTCTCATTTATATGTCATTGAGGTATTAAATGAAACTTTGTCTAAGATATTTACCCTACAATTCCTTAGGAGAAATAAAAACAGACAGAAATGAGACAAATTGTTGGCATAAAGGTACACTGAGACCATGACAAGCAACCAGGCAGTCTCTTGTTTCCACTCTTCTACACTCTTCTTCTGCTTTTGCTTTTTCGTATATAGATTTGCAAAATCTAATTCAGATTTTCAATTTCTTTTTACAATTTTTACATAATGAGCTTGTAACTTATCAATCTACTGATTCAACATTGCTTCCCCAATACTGGTGATGAGCTTGCACCATGATCTCATCTGTGTCAGAGCCTCATGACATGGATTCATCCTGAAATAATTTTCGGTGTTTTTAATGAGAAGCAGTTCTACACCAGATGGGTCACCTGTTCTTTCAACCATAATGATAGACTTATTAAAAATGTGTGACTCATAAAAAACTCATCAACTTCACTGTGTCTCTCTGTCCAGCCTCCTTCCCAAAAACCAATATGTTGTCCAGGGAATGGTCAAGAATTACTACTGTTTATATAAAAACTGTAAAAATACAGGTGGACCTATGAAACTGAGTTTATATCTGAGCTTAGACCAGGGGTAGGCGACTCTGGCCCTCAAATTCCACATACCTGCAGAGTTTAGATCCAAATACACTCACAAGCTAATCAAGGTCTTTAGGATTATTAGAATAAGGCTACAGGCAGGTGAGTTTGATCAGGGTTGGAGCTAAACTTTGCAGTGGATCTCAAGGGCCAGAGTTGCCCAGACTGCTTTAGACCAAACAAACAAACCAAAAGTTCTGCATGTATTGGCTCCTTTGAAATGTTGGTCTACATTGAAATGAATCGTTTTCAGGGAGAGCATCATCGCAGAAGTTCTCTGTGTGCAAACCCTGATCAGAACGGTCAAATGCAGAACAGCGGCGAGCTGTCAGACAGCTGCAGCTTCATATTTAATAACACATCTGCTCCAGAGCACCAGTCGCAATCACGGACACATTTGAGACACTTCACAGGGTGTTGATACTCATCAAGAATGAACAATTATGGAAAACATTTATCGGCCATCGGCAAACCTCTTGAATAGCCTCTGTAATCTGCTGAGTCTGAAAGTGAGAGTGCTGGATTGACGCGTATATGCAGTCAGCCCTGCCGAATACATCTGTCCACTTCCCCACCCACCAGCTCAAATTTTAGATTTTATATTCCATTTCTAGCTGCATTAAAAGGATTGTTCACCCAAAAATTACAATTTGATGTTTATCTGCTTACCCCCAGGGCATCCAAGATGTAGGTGACTTTGTTTCTTCAGTAGAACACAAACGAAGATTTTTAACTCAAACCGTTGCAGTCTGTCAGTCATATAATGTAAGTGAATGGGAATCATGGCTTTGAGAGTCAAAAAAACATACACAAACAAAACCAAATTAAACCCTGCAGCTCGTGCCAATACATTGATGTGTAAAGACACAAAATGATCGGTCTGTGCAAGAAACTGAACAGTATTTATATCATTATTTACCTCTGATTCACGCAATGTCCGAACTGTCCTGAGCACGTTCGTGTCTTCTTCTTCAGCCGGCGTGTGACACGTCTTCTTCTTCTTCTTGCTTTACGGCAGATCGCAGACTTATAAGTGCATTACCGGCACCTATCTCTCAAATGGACCATTGAAACTCCTAATTGAGATTGTAGATAGAGTGTCAATGGTCCATTTGATGGCTCCATTTGATACCATCATTATAGCCAGTAACAATTTACAGTTAATACTGTTAAGTAAACAGTAAGTATTAATGGTGAATTATTGGTTCTCTGAGCAGAACCAAATAGAGTTAGCACAAACCTGCCATAAACCTACTCAGCAGTGAAACCGGACAGCATTTGAAGGTCCTAAAGTTCACTGAAGCAGTGCAGATGGTGGCCAGAGCAGCTAATTTTAACCTTTACTGCCTTTGCAGTCACAAAGTACTGGGCTGTATGCCCTCTTTTGGCTCAAAGTCCCTGATGATGAAATTTTGTGAGCTGTGAGTTAATCTGATATGCTGCCTTGAAGTAGAGACCTTCGCGGGACAAATTTTTCTGTCCCGCTCCCGCAAGATTCTGTCCCATGCCCGCCTGCTCCCGCAGAAATATATCTTATCTGGTCCCGCTCCCGCCCGCGACATTCATGTTTTGTCTCGCTCCCGCCCGCAAAAGCCCGCATAAAAGTAATCTATATAGATTTTTTTTCAGTACATCGAAGAAATTTACATAAAATGGTTCTGTAATATCTCCTAAGCTCCACAACATACCAGCATAAACGCTCCCGATAAAATATTTGTTATTTAGGCTAAGCATCAACATTCACAATCACAAACCACTGTTATTTTTAACAGAAAAACAAGCATGTGCTGCTGCGTGCATGGTTTGGCATGGCAGAATGCGAGCAGCGCGCTTCCTTTATTATCACTAAAAGCTGACAGCTCAGTTAATCGCGATCTCATAAAGCTCTGTTATATCACATTAAATATATGCACAATGAATCTTTCACAGTGTCTACACTTCGTGTGTTAAAATGAGAGGATTCGTGAGCACGCAATTTCAGCACTGTGGTGAGTAGATTCTAACTTAATCACCTCTGATTGGCTATTGTGTTCTAGAAATCAACAGCTGAGTCTGTGATTGGCTACATTGTGCAACCTTTTAAACACATTATAAATATAAACTATGCCTAGCTTGTGCATGTCAATCATTTTAATGTTAATATTAGTTGTTCTTTTTGCTTTTGTGCAACAGATAAATAACAATTTTTATGTTTTATCCCGCCCGCACCCGCACTCGCCCATCAAGAGTTGTCCCTGTTACGTTGGGTCCCGCGGGTGCAGGTCTCTACCTTGAAGTCCCTGGAAGTGCGTACTAAAGTGATTTTGGCAATAAAATGAATAATACTAATAATAATAATGGATATTATTTTTCATTTTATTTAGATCTATTAATTTGTTAAAAATGCCACTCATACTTACAATAGATTGAATACACCTCTTTTATGAAAAGTTTCAATTTCTGAATTTAAATCCATTTTTTTATATTTTATCCTGATGTTAGAATGAAGTTTTTGAATTAAGAACTTTAAGTAGTTTGGCATGATCTTTTATTTGTATTTCTTAGGAAACAAAACTCTTTCACTGCTTATTAATATTTAAAAACTCCTGTCCGTCAAAACATGTGGTGTAGCCAACATTCAGAAATACGCATAAAAAATAAATACATAAATAAATAAATAAATAAATAAATAAAATAGGAAGTCATAGAGGACACCTGAAGACACTTATTGACCTTGACTGTGTCTTTTAAAATATCATAAAGCTTGACCTTTGTCATGACAAGGAAAGGCTACCTCAGGTTTTAAAATGTCCTTTGTTAAAACTCCCAAAAAATTATGAATGAATAATTAATGATATCTAATAATTTTTTACCATGAAAAAAGCCCCTTGCCTCCTTAACCATTTAAATTAATAATCTTTATCACTGTCTTCATCAATAGTTCACAAAACATGTCAAATCGAGTAGTACAGTAAGTATTACCGATTAAATTTATTTAAAGCTTCTATGATCATTCTTTAGTTGATATGCAGCCAATTCAGAAAGTCAGGGCTCAGTGTTTGTTTGTTTATTTATATATTTATTGTTTCTTTGTTTGTTTGTTTTAAAACTGGAAATTATGACTTCATGTTCATGTGCACTCATCTCACAAATAAGACCATTCCATTATGACCTGAAGGCAGCAATACCTCCATCAGTTCTGCAAGGTCTAATCAAAAATGGCAGGTTAGAGCAGATTACAGGGTTCAAAACTGAGCAGTAGTTATGAACTGCCATGTTACTCAGTTGGCTTTTAAGCAGTTTGCTTTAGTTTGACGTTTGGATGGGTCTCAACGGGTGGGTGGCTTTCCCTCTTCCCAGATTCTACATTTGGTTGAGTACCACGCAAGGTTCTTAGTGGATAAGTAGGAAGCCATGTGACGTGAGGGTCACCAAGGTCAAAAATTATATTTGGTTTGGAGAACCTCAAAGAAGAACGGCCAGCTGGGTTCATATGGCTGATCAGTTCAAGGCACTGCAGGATAAAAGATCTGAGTATCAGACAGTAGCCAGTCATATTGACTATGTTTATGATTTTTGACATGTATGCAGTTATTTATTTTTTAGTCTGCGAGTAGTGTGAATAAATGATGACAGAAGTCATAAACTACTTCCTAACTGCCTACAATTTATGGAACTTCTGTCAGGTAAGATTTTAATAAACAGCAGTGTGGCAAATAGCTGATTGGTAGAAACAGTGCAAGAGATAAAGCTTTGTTTTACAGAGATTTTGTATCAAGAAACACTCAGAGATTACAATCAACTCTACCTCAGAGCCAGATTTACAGTTCTGCTCTTTGGGCAGCGTCCAAACCAGACAACCATATTAAACTTGAAGACAAATGGACAATAACCTTACAAATCCAATTTACGTTTAAACAAAAACCGTAAACCAGGAAGAGACGTTATCATTTAACCTTTATTTTGTACTCTGTACTCAATTAAACTCAGGTTCTCTAGGAGACATTTGTAAACTTTTATGACCCTAAATTTCACCTCACTGTCTAAGGCCTTTAGTGAACTCACATTATGCCACGTACCCATTAAAATTAATTTAGTTTAGCGTGACCGCAGCCCCACAGAGAGCCCTGTGGGTGTGTGAACAGTGAGTGTGTTGGGGTGATCAAGGGTCAGGGGAAATTTCCTGGCTGTGACTGCCGACGGGCCGTTCTGAGCACTAAACAGCCCTCAGAATGCTCTTTAGGGTTAGTCACTGGCGTCGTTTCAGCAGCAGGAGAGCTATTAGGACCCTCTTAGGAGGGGGTTTCATATACACACAAATGCTTACCAGTATTGTTACTAGTATTATTAAATATTACCAATAAAAATGTAAACACAAATATAATAAAATAATACAAATTTACAATTTATGTACAATAGATTGAAATTATTTTTGTAGTCATTGAGATCATGAAGGAAGAATCATATGTTCAGCAGCAGCACACACACACACACAGATATACAAACACACACCAGTATTATTACTGAATTCATATAACTGAAAATACTACTGAGAAGAAAAAAAACAAATGTAATAAAATAATAATTAATAATTAATAAACAATGGAAATCAAGAAATAGAATCATTATCTGAAACACTGAAAAAAAATATATATTAAAAAAAATGTTTTTTTTGTCACTGAAATAGTTCAATTTCATTTAATGTGAACGGCTATCATTCAAACTTTAATGTGAATGGCAATAGAGAGTACAATAGAATACAAAGTGACTCTTTGATTTGATGGGGGAAGCTTGGCTCATGAATATTAATTATATGAGGTGACATTCACCCTGTAATCCTGACTGATTTGCTCAAAGACAGACATTGGTAAGAAGGCGTTAGTCATGGGAGGATTACTGCTTACTGTTTGTTCAGTCTGTCATCTATGTAACGGCTAGGTTTGGAAGTCACTATTTTACATAATCAGCTACAAATGGAGAGACAAACTGGGTAATTTCTGAAAGTCTGTATGATGTAGATGTACAGGCTTACACTAAAGACTCCAATTTTGTCTTTTACTACAACATTTTTACTAGCACCAATAAAAATATAATATTTTTAGTCAAATTTTAGTAATAATAATAAGTATAGTTGTACATATTTATAGTTGTCATTAAACATACAGAAAAGCTATCATTTAACTCTGTGACATGTATGGAAAACAATGGCTTATGATGCAAAACATTACTGATTTGTATATCATTTTTTTACCCATTGTAGCTTAGTGACATATTTAAATAAGCAGAAACCTACCATTGTGTTCTACACACCACTGACAATAAAATAAGTTTGCAAGACTTAAAATATTCATACATGATCAGCAGATTTAAGCTCGACCAGTGACAGTTCCATCAACAGGCCTAAAACTCTCTCACACTGGCCTAAAGACTCTAATGTGTTGGAGTTATGATTTTTGAAGTATTATTTTAACTTTGCTTTCAAATGCAATGGTGTCTCGCACATGAACTGCTATAAAAGTGTGATAGATGATTCAGTGTGGTCAGGTTTGTTTCAGAGGGCAGAGAGCAGAGTCTACATCTGATATAATAAACCTCTCGATTGTACCACCTCAGTTTTTTATGCTTATGTTTGCGTGCAATGAGTGAGTCATCTGCTGAGGTGAATCTAAAGTGGTACCTTACTCTGCTGATGCATATGTGTGTGTGTGTGTGTGTGCTGAGGTCAAGTGATGTCATACCTTCATTTGAATTATGAAATGGAGGACATGACAAAGGACACAAGTGGACTGACACACCTTCTGTTGTTTGACATATGTTGAGATGTTTTTAAAGCGATTTAACGTCCACATGGAGAGGTGTGTCTGTACTGATCAAACATGGATAAATGGAGAGTGACACAAACATTGATCCTGTGCTGCTTTGATCAGATCACGCTGACAGCACAGATAAATGAGATGAACTTCAGCCTTTGAACTGAAACTCACACATGCCCCACCACTAATCACTATACCACACACAAACACATGCCACACACATAAATGCCATTTGTTTCTTTAAAGGCTTCATACCTATCGTTTTCTATCGTTTTAGGGTGTTTCACTATAGAGCTTTTTGTGCAAAGTGAGTCCTTTTGGCATCGTTGGCTCCTTTAGCTCAGGCATGTCCAATCCTGCACCTGGAGGGCCACCTTCATGCAGAGTTAAGTTCCAAAACACCACTGATTTAGCTGTAAGTGTTCTTTTGAACTTAGGTGCACTGTCATTTTCTCTGTCCTTTAGACCTGAAAACTTTAGGGCTTTGTCAAAGGTTTTGTCAAACCAACACATTTTGGTCTTCACAAACTTTGATTTTCTAGTGATCTTTTTTTATTTTTTATCTGCTGAGACAAAACACCATCATGGTAACACACATACTTCTAAAATTAAGCAATAAACATAAAATGCACTGATAAATAAATGGGGTTACACTTTATTTTAAGGTATCCTTGTTACAGTGTAATTATATATTTAAGTATTGAGTAATATTAATTAACTACACGTACTTACTATATGGTTAGGGTTAGGATTAGGGTTTCGCTTAGGGTTGCTTGCATGTAATTATGCATAATTTATTGTTATTATAATAGTAAGTGCATGTAACATGTGTAACAAGGACACCTTAAAATAAAGTGTTACCAAAACTGGCAACATTTTAGAACGGGGAACACATATACTAAGAGTTTCCCTAATTTACACTAATTAATAGTTAGTAAGGTAGTTGTTAAGTTTAGGTATGGGGTATGATTAAGGGATCTAAAATATGCTCATGCAGAATGAGGCATTAATATGTGCTTTATAAGTACTAATAAGCAGCCAATATGCTAGTAATATGCATGCTAATAAGCAACTACTTTATACTGAGAATTTGTCATTAAAATAAAGTGTTCAAAATGTCAACAAACAAAATACAAAAACAAAAATTTCACAAAAATATCTATACAGTGTATTTTCCACCTCAATTCAAATTCAAGAAGTGAATAGAACATTTAAAAATAAATAAAATAATAATAACGATAAATAATATTCTGAATGGCAGACAGCCATAAGCATAATCCACCCTTAATCACTGAAGTGAAGTACATGTACTTTAGTTTTGACGCTAAAGTACAACCAATTGTTGAAAAAAGGCAGCTTTATTTTCCCAAAAGTCAACTTTTGTTAGTCAAGATATATTTCACCAAAAACAGTCAATTTAGGTATTCATTGCCACATTCCACCCCCTCTCTGACCATAACAGATTTTTACTACTATACCTTCGTAAGGATCTGCAGAGTGTAGGTGCTACACACAGCCAGGAACAGCACAAGACTTTACCCGATTTTATCACTAGTTTTTCTGGTATTTAGGAATAATCGTATCTGTTCTCTACCTCACTGTGGCTGGGTGAGCCCAATAGAGGTTGTTGATGCATAAATTTGGCTGCTTGTGTTCATGTGTTCAAATGTATTAATCTTCCTGACATCAGCACATTGCAAGGCATTCCGAAATTAGTTTTTTTTTTTTCAATTTATTTTCAATGTATAGTCTTTTTCATCTGAGAGGTTTTGAGTTCTGCAAATATGCTTATACATACAATTAACTCTTTTATTTCAAAACATTAAGGAAAATCTCTCTCTTTCTTTAATCCCCCTTCCCCCAAACACCTGCCCCACACCCACCATCTGTAATTACAAACATCCCGTATCATGTGTCATTGAGGGGCATTATGGGAAGGCTAATCGTATCAGTGTTTCTGTTAGAGCAGGACACAGTGCAGAGCGTGTTTTGGCTATGATGACGGATACTGGAGCCTTATGCATGAGCCCCAGTGAGGCACAAGCAGAAACAAATGCTCATCCCTCCTTCCTGCCCTCCATCACACTCTCTCTTTACTCTCATCCATCATTGCTGTGACCTCCCGCTATAAACAACACAACGCTTTTATCCAATGCTGAATCATCTCAGGCTGTTTAATCACAGAGCAGCTCATTGCTTTTATAAGTGCTGTGGTCAGGCAAAGGGAGAGTGAGAATTTCCCTTACATAAATGTTTCTGATTTCTATGTCAGTTTGAGTGTCAGTGTTTGAAACTGTGGTGGACAACAGAGGTCTCTTGAGTTGATCAGACACAGATAAACACAGGCAGAGCTCACATGTATCAGTCTGTCAGAAAACATTACACAGCCCACTGGAGGACAGCACTATCAGCAGCCCTTCACAAACATTAACACATCTATCAGGCTTCAGCGGCTTCAGGTCCTTCCTCCTATTTCTCTAAAAACTTTTCACAGGATCACAAACAATTCAGAAATGTGGGAAGTCATGTACAGTGTTAAATCTAATCATTGGAATTACTCATTTGTTCACTAATGAAGGCTTTGACAATGAAAAAGACACAAAATATACAATGAAACCATTTTAATTAAAACATTGTTCAAGATAATAAGAAAGGAAAATAACAAACAATAGCATAAGATAATAAAAACAATGCTGTAAATATATAAAATGTTTGATTTTTATTTTGCTCTTTTCTTGTAAACTAAAATGTTATTTCTGTGAGCTAAAATTATTTTAGTCAAAGTCAATAAAACGAATAAAAATGAATGAATTTGGCATGACAAAATATTGACTAATGATTGATTAATATGGCGTATTGATTCAAAAAATATTTTTGTTAAAAGATCAAATGTATTACAAAAATATACCAATAAAATTTGTAATGCAATAATGTATTAACCTTGTTGGCATTTTAAAAGTAAACTTCAGAGGAAATAAACAACATCTTTTGAGTTTCAAAAGATGGTCTTTTGTAAATGGGGAGGAAATTTTAAGTTCTAAGAGTATATTTCCATACATTTTTCATCTGAAAAGGAAAATGTGATTCCTCATGATAAGACCCCTTTAAATAGGCTCACTGTGAGAACCAAAATAAGTGAACCTGATTACTTGACGGAAATCATTACATAATTACTTTGAGGTGATGCATTTACTCTAATTCTTTGATTATATTCAGCTTGTTCAAGTTTAAAGTGTACTCAACACTC
>NW_015538119.1:106260-134928 GCF_001515605.1 Sinocyclocheilus anshuiensis
CACTCTTTCAAGAGTGGATTCATTTGCTTTAAACCCCAAACCAAAGGACAGAAAAAGAGAGCGTTAGAGCAGAGGGGGTTGGCTGGGGTATTAAATATCTCCTCTGAGGTGTTTTGGACAGTGCAGATTGGTGAGAGAGCTCAGCTTAACTCTTGGCTCCCGCTGAGCTTATGAGCAGTCACAGAGTTTTACAGATCCATTTCAGACTCTGACCTACAACTTTCAGAGGTGAAAAGTGGCTAGAAAGACTCTAAAAACAAGCTCTAGAAGGATTTGGCGTGGATGCCAGAAGAAACACTAGTGGGCCAAAGCACAATGTAAACATCAAACAATAAAAGTGTCCCATGGCAATAAGCTCAGGAACGGAGAAAAAAAAATGCTGACACTTTGTTAAACTTGCTTAGATTGTTTGCTCTGAACCAAGGAGGTCTGTAATACCTACAGTATCTATTATAAGCTAAAAGTATTAATGTCCAAAGTATCTCAGTGGCAGTTGTCATGCGACTAATTATTCAGGACTACAATGCCGTTTGCACCGTGCTCTTCCGTCACTTGATCTTTTGATTTTGGTGCATCAATCTGTTAAGTTACTGATGGGAAGTGATGAATATAAAAATAAAACGTAAAAAGAAGACTGTTCTCGTGAGTGCGGATCATGATTTCCTAGACCAGGCTTTCTCAACCCTGGTCCTCGAGGGCCACTGTCCTGCAAATGTTAGCTCCAACCCTAATCAAACACACCTGAACCAGCCTGTCCTAGACTAATTATTCAGGAGCCGCAGGATAATGATTATCCGAACTGTGATGTTAAAGCCAGCAGAGAAGGAAAAATAAAAGCCAATTTCATGCTTTTTAGACTCATTCAGACTCCTTAATCTGCCTAACCCCCTAGACTGCTTTTACACCAACCAAACAAACTGAACTCTAATGTCAAACAGACCAGGATTTCTAGTGTGAAAGCACCCTGAGTTACCTGTCAGCCCACACTGCATCTTCTATTTAGATAGAGTCACACTCGCCTGAAGCGACAAACACTATTTTCAGCCATCATCATTATCTGTTCTGTGAAAAATCTGAAGTTTATAGACATACTTCCTATGAGACAGAATGAGTCTTTCCCCTACAACCTCACACCATGACCAACAACTGCCCTCTACACCAGCTAATGCCTATCAATTTATCTAGCAGCTAATAAAGGTCTATGTGTGTGTGTTTCATAATTTCATCCAAACAATCAGCTTAATGGAAGCCATAAGCAGATGGCTTTATTGCCGTTCGTCTCTCAGATATTACCATAAACACTAACTGCTGGCACAGTAATCAGAATTAAAGAGCACTCTCATTTCATATACACGCAGACACTCACGCATGAATGCAGATGCAGGCAACAGTAATGACAGCTTTATATGTTATAGAGAAGTTAACATACTCTAGCCTGAACTGGTGTCACTTTCATAGCGGATTCATTTAGAGAGACAGCGCTGAATGAATCTGCTGATTTAAACGCAAGCCTCTTCATGTTATTCTCTATTGCGGGATAGAAGTCTGAGCAATTATATCAGCTTAGCCCATCAGATCTGTGTTTATTAACAACATCTCAGTCTATTCATACACTCGCATAGTTAAATGATTCATATCCGCCCAGGAACATTGTGTTTAAAAGCCTTGTTAGAGTTCCGCTTCTAAAAAAAGCTGTTTATTAATTTCGGATGAGTGACCCTGATTGCTAAAATGTGTGACAAGAACAAATTTTCAATTACGCCGATGTCTGGAGCCAGATCTGGAGAGTATCAAACAGACAACAGTGCTGATTTAATTAACGTTTCACAAGCCTGATCACAGATACGGAAAGATTTCCCAGACTTTGTCATGGAAAACACACCTGTTCTGAAGGATGAAATTAATTTTGTCTTGTGATGCAGTCACCTCTTGACAGAAACATCAATAGTTAGCAATTAAATCAAGTCTATCAAAATCTGTTCCAACAAGCGTCAAATTTGTAATTATTTCGTAAAGATAACTGAAGCTTGTCTTTCTGTTCATTCAGAAGCGAGACACAGTTGCACATTGTTTGTGCCAAACATGCACTCTTTTGTCCATCTGTGGACACACACATATGATCACAGAGACCATTATCCTGTCGTTCTGCTTGTCAAAGGAAGCACACTATTATGCTCATACACACACACTTACACAACTAGAAAGAGAGTTACATAAACAGGTGGACTTTCACTAAGGGTATGTTTAAATGACAGCAATGTGCTACAAAATTGAAAAGTTTTTGAAAAGTTTTGCATACAGACAACAATCCCCGTTCACACGGATCCATGAAAACTACTAAAAACATTATTATTCATGCCAGGCCAGTAGCTGGCAATGTCACTACAGAAACTTGCACATTTGCATGACATTTCACAAATTAGCATTTTTATAGTTTACGCTGAGATAATAACGGTATCATTTTCAAAAACTTGCTAACCCGTTTTTGAAAGTTTGCATTTTCATGCCCCTCAAAATGCCATTGTTGTGTAAATGAATGGCCAAAATGCAATAAAAAAGCTTTAATTTTCATATCATGTGGTCAACAAATACTAAAAAATGCTGATAAATTTGACTATTTCACCCGTTATTTATGTTTTTTAGTGCAATTAGAGAATTACATTGTTAGCTTAGCAACATGCTAACGTAAAAAATCAGTTCCTGTGTAGGATATATAGCTTTCTCAAACACGCTAATTTTTTGCACTAATTAGATTGTCCAAATGGCTAAGGCCATTGTTTCACAGTTGGAAATGGAAAAGATGGAACAGCAACAAAATACCAGGGACTTTAACAACAGATGCCCACATTGACAAGAGCATGTCTGAGGGTTAAAAAATACACACAACTCTAGTTTCAAAGAGTACAATGATATTTTATCGGCCATAACTTCTGGAAAGAAATAGCGTTGGCATTGGACAAAAATTTTACTATCAAATGGAGCATACTTTTAAAGACTACACCATATGCAGAACGCATTCGCTAACATGTAAAAAAAGTCAAGATTTTAAAACAGAGCTACAACTTCAGCAGGGCAAGCCATTGTTAACAATCCAATGATTCAACCACCCTCACACAATAACATAATTGTGATTGGAGCCTCATTTCACAGGGTCAGCAAGTCAGGTCAAGGTCAGAGGTCAGTGAGTCAGGTGAAATCTGCAGCACCTGCAACTCAGCACAACACACCACATAACAGAGAGCTGAGATCAGCAAACCACACTCAAACACAGACTGAAAAAACACACCAGCAAATGATAACGCAAACATGTGTTATCTATTTTGGTCAAATGTTCAGAAGACTTAGAAGAAATATCAATTCTGCTTTATGAAGGAAAACAAGACTCCCCCAGTTTTCAAACTGTAACACACACACAAGCCCCACAACATGTCACACTTATTGTATACCCGTGCATTGAGTGTGGTGGTGGTGAAGGGGATTATGGGTAAACAGCCATATGGTCTTCCTGCTGGAGTGCAACCTGTCTAAAATGTCTTTATACAGACATACTGCTTCACACCTGAGTCTGTCACTGACCTCTGATAGATTAAAAGCTGGTCAATCTGCTTAGGTCTGATTGGAGATAATCAGAACATGTTTGAGAGGAATGCAGGTTTATGATTTATGATCTACTGCATAACTTAAACTATACAGCATAGAGATTAATCTGACCTTTAGTCCCTGCCATTGCTAATTGACACTTGAGTCTATCAGCACACCAAGCTCCCGAAAGAAAGAGAAATTACTGTTTTCAAAGCAGGGCTGATGCTCCCTACAAAGCAGATCACATAGTAGGATAACAATTTCAAAGTAAAGTGAACGAGAATGAAATTTGATTCACAGCTAGTTCTAACACTGAACATTTTCTTCATTAAAATTGTAAAATGAGTGGGCTACATATTATAGTGCCTCTAGTCAAACCACTACTTTAATTGTGTTATGATGAGCAATGCCTGGAAATTTAACAGAAGTCAGGTCCCCCCAGTGATCAGATATGGCCAAATTGCTAATTTGTGATTGAATGTGATGAGACAAGAAACATTAACGTTTTCAGCATATTAACCCTAGGATTAAGAATGAATGTGTGCATTATGTGAATAAATTTAATGAACATGGTTACATGGCTTGGCTTAAATTTTTTTTCATCATCTTAAATCCCTTTAAATCACTTAATTCATTTAAATTAAAAGGACAATTACATTTGTGACTCCTCCCAAAAAATTAAAAAAAATTAAAATAAAATAAAAATTGATGACATGATCAGGGCCTTGGTAAAGGTATGTGTGAAAATCACTTCTGTTGTTTTGTTTTTTTTCTCCATGAAAGTCACCTGCAAGAGCTGTACCCAAACCTTTGGATTCCTCTGCCCATAGCAGACGCACTGTCATAGTTGCCTCTCCTTCAATTTTTTTTTTATTTTTTATATATATATATATATATATATATATATATATATATATACACATACTTTATTTTTACTTTACTTTTAGAAATAAAACTCATTAAACATACCTGTGGTCCAACAGCATGCGGTAAATATACTTGAAAGAATGAGTGCAGGGATTCACTTATTAATATTAATATAAATTCCCTTCATTTTAAGGGGCAACATAAAGCTTGTTTGCATAATAAAATGTTGGAAATATTCATTTTGCAGCCCTCAAATTGTCACAATGCTACTGTGAGGAGCAAAGGAGCGCTGAGACGAAGGAGATTTAGGAAAACAATGGGTAACACAGGGCTTGGCAGGAACACACACGTAGCACATAATACAGACGACACCGGACAAAGGAATCAGGGAACAGACAACACTTTAAATACAGGGCTTAACGAGGGGTAATTAACGGGACACAGGTAAATCAAATGACTACTCATCAAGAGGGAAAAACTGGGTCACGGGGAGCACATAGGAGAAAACACAACAAAACAGGTCCATATTCTTGACATATCGCGCCCCTCCCGGAAGGCGCGTCCTCGTGCCGTAGAAACAACAGAGGGAGGGACGGGTGGGACCTTGGGAGGAGGCTCGGGAGGAGGACGGACACCTGGGAGGGGGCCGGCAGACAGAGTCCAGGGTGGTGATGAATGAGGGAGGAGCCAGTGGAGAGACAGGAGGGACTGCCACTGGAAGGCCACGGTGGAGCCGAAGCGACAGAGGACCGAGGAGCAGCCGAAGGGAAGGAGGAGCCTGATGGAGCCGGAGGGAGGGAGGGACGAGGCGCAGCCGAAGGGAAGGAGGAGCCTGATGGAGCCGGAGGGAGGGAGGGACGAGGCGCAGCCGGAGGAGTGGAGTCCTGAGGCGACGGATGGACGACGACAGACCAAGGCGGAGCCGGAGGGATGAGGAAGCCCAGCGGAGCCAGTGGACTGACGGGCCACGGCAGAGAGGAGGGAGCTAGGAGCCATAGGGGAGCCACTGGGTCGACGGACCAAGGCGGAGTCCGGGACTCAGAGGCTTGAGGCGGCAGCAAGGGGTTCTCCAGCCACACCGACGATGGAGACTGGCAGACCCGCGGTGCTCGCACAGAACAGATGGTGGACTGAGGGTGAGCAGAGGAGCTGCCAGACAACAGCGGTGGAGGAGGCAGGAGCAGGAAGGTGGGTGGGCATTTTTGAGCCTCCGGGCTTTCAGGGCTGCAATCAGGAACAAAAGACCTCCCTGGGCCGAACTTGGGAACAGAAGCCTTCTCTGTGCTGGACTCGGAGACACAAGCACTCTTGGGGCTGGACTTGGGAACAGGAGCCCTCTCTGGGCCTAATACAGGAACAGGAACCCTCTCTGGGCTAAACTCGGGAACAGAAGCCCTCTCTGGGCCGAACTGGGGAACAGAAGCCCTCTCTGGGCCGAACTTGGGAATGGAAGCCCCCTCTGGGCCGATCTTGGGAACGGAAGCCCTCTCTGGGCCGAACTTGGGAAGGGAAGCCCTCTCTGGGCCAAACTCGGGAACAGGAGCCCTCTCCGGGCTGGACATGGGAACGGAAGCCTCCTCTGGGCTGGATTTAGGGACAGAAGCCCTCTCTGGGCTGGACTCGGGAACAGAACAAGACAGAGGGCTCTGACGAAGGAGGGAGGAGAGGGGGCAGGTCAGCCCATAAATCCAATTCGGGATCCCCATCCACATTCCACAGTCCCAGATCCACAATAAGCTCACCCTCAGCCATGGTGCAGTGGGCTCCTCTCCTCTCCGCGTTCTTGCTGTCCACAGCTTTTTCCCTCGTGGCAGGCGTTGTAGCCGGCTCTCGCACCTGGACTGACGTCATAAATAGCTCCGGGGCGATCCTCGGCTCTGTCGCTCCATGCGGCGATGGCTCGTCGGTTGTGGCGGTCTTGGGCTCTCCGTCAACGGTGGGCTTGGGCTCTACGCAGCGGGGTGATGGTGGGCTGGGCTCTGGGTCTGGCTGTGCTCTGGATCTGGGAGAGACACTTCAGACTCCGGATGATAGCTTCCCTCCAGGACTCTGGGTCTGGCTGTGCTCTGGATCGGAGACAGACACTTCAGACACCGGATGATAGCTTCCCTCCAGGGCTCTGCGTCTGGCTGTGCTCTAGATCGGGGACAGACACTTCAGACACCGGATGATAGCTTCCCTCCAGCTCAGTCCAGTGGTGTCTGGGAGGTCAACGGGGTGGTGGTAGTTTGCCCCGATTCAAAAGAGTGAGTTCAGCACAGCATCGTCGAATGCCGTTAGAACGGCGAGCTGGCTGAACTCAACCGCATACTCCTCAAAGGGCAGGTCCTTATGGGCTAGGGAGATGAACAAAGCGGCGAGGGGATCCATGGGGAAAACAGGGAAACAAAAGAAACACTGTACAAAAAAACGGAAATCAAATGGAGGGAAAACACGCAGTTAAATTCTTTGTTAGGTCCGGTGTTCTGTCACGATGCTACTGTGAGGAGCAAAGGAGCGCAGAGACGAAGCAGATTCAGGATAACAGTCTATAATAGTCCAAAACAAGGGGTAGCACAGGGCTTGGCAGGAACACACACGTAGCGCATAATACGGACGACACCGGACAAAGGAATCAGGGAACAGACAACACTTTAAATACAGGGCTTAACGAGGGGTAATTAACAGGACACAGGTAAATCAAATGACTTCTCAACGAGAGGGAAAAACTGGGTCACGGGGAGCACATGGGAGAAAACACAACAAAACAGCTCCATATTCCTGACACAAATGATTATATTGCCAAACTGTAGTATTTTTGCAATATTTACCAGTTACAGAGGGATTCAGACAAGGGGTTTGATTAGAGCTTTGGCACCTATGCTCTATTGCTATGGATCGTTGACATTGTTCTGTGTTCTCATTGGTTGGTTTGCATATGGGATATTTCATGCGCTATAAAAACCATAAAATAGTACACTGTTGCCAGATATGGATTACAGAAAATCACCTAAATGCAGATGATTCCAATCTAATTCAACTAAATCAAATGAACACACTGTAAACCATAACTTTTCATATTTTTGCATGTTTTTCTTAAAACAATTTGCAAAATCCATAGAAATAGACATATTTCCTCACAGTTTTGTCTTACACAAAGTATTCTAGACATTATCTGGCAACATGCATTCAAATATAACAATGCTTTGAGTTCACATCAAGAATCTGAATATAAATTTCGTCTAAACTACAGTTGGCTGTGTTACTAGAAAAAAAAAATAGCAGTAAATAATAACAGTTAAGCATATTCGATTTTCAAATTAATTTAACTTAATTTCACTTCCATGGCCTAACAATGCTTGAGTGGTCTGGCCATCATTAGAATTATCTAATCAAAAAAGAAAATGACTCTCTTATGATAAGTTAAGTGCCAGTGTGTACTAGATTTTTGTAGGAAATCAGCCTAAAAATGACTGTTTGTAGTCTTGACTCTGCATATTAAACTGAGATAGGAGCATTTTAACATTTAAGTATTAACTGTTATGAAGCCTGAAGGGAAAAGCAGCACACAAAAAAAAAAATATATATGTTGATGACTAGCTAGTTGAACAGCCTAGAAATAAGGCTAAAGATATCTCATCCCTTACTTAAGGTCTCTTTTAAATGAACTGAATCTCATTACCAGGGTTAAGGTTCTCTGGCTGACAGTAAACTATAAAGGATCCTGGATCATTAGTCTCCAATCCTTCAAATCAGACCAGATTAGAGGTCTGGTTCCTATTGTGTCAATCTGTCCAATTTCAGACCAGACTTGGGTCAGTTTTTCATGTATAACTTCGAAATATGAATAATGTTTCCAAATATAAAATTTTGTAACATATGATTTTAACTTTTTGTTTTGACACTTTCCTTCAGTTTTCAGTCACAATCTTATAAAACGTGTCTAGGTGTAATTGTAACTAAATATATAAATATGTCATGAACAATTTCAGGCCATTTTCCAATCCGTTTCCACCTTGCAGCAAAGTTTGTATTATTTCTGGAACTACACTTTCTCACTTGAAAAGCTCTGTCCCTTGTCAAACTACTTGAAGAGGAAATAACAAAAGATTAAAATAATTTAAGTTGGATTTTGTTTTAAATATCATAAGGTATTACATTTTCATTTCACATTTGATATAAAAAAGTTTGATGTTCAATGAAAATTCATTTCATTATAACTTTCAGAACTTAAAACCTCCCTCCCTGTCCTAAAAAAGTGTATAATGAAAACTAAACTAACTAAAAATGTTCATATTAGGTGTGCTTTCGTTTGTTGTATTCTCCATTTTGTATTCATATTTTAAGGTTAATTAAAAAAATTTAATCCATGACAAATTAAGCTTATGCTGACATGAACAAGAGTAAATCATTAGCGTTTGAAGGCATCACATGAAGAGTATTTGTGTGTGTATCTGTATGTGTCACTGTGTTGGTGCATTTCCTGTGTGAACATATGGCATGTAAGTGCCTGTTCAAAACTCCTACTGAGTCATATAACAGATCTCTCTCTCTCTCTCTCTCTCTCTCTCTCTCTCTCTCTCTCACCTCACACTACAAGTCTCTAGTGGAACAGCACATAGTAAAGGCTCCACCTACACTCACAACTCAAATGAGATTCACTCAGGGATGAGATTCACCCTTGCAAAAGTGCTGAACCAGCAAGAGGCTTATGATCGGGAAACACCACAATGCTTGGCTGCAGATGAGCAGGTCTTTCATTAGAGCAAGAGGGCAACTTAAATGTGACCAATTATTGAACCTTTAGACAAAATCTTAAAAAAAAAAATGCATATGTAATTTTTTGTTGACTATCATATTAGAGATGTCAGGCTTTTATACTCATATAAGAGAATGTGAAGCTAATATTCAAGGAGTAAATTGAAAAAACACCTAAATTTTATTTATCAGCCCAAACTGAGCAAAAATATGCAATTTGGCACAGTTGTTTATATTTATATGGTCCAAATGTAATATGACATTCTGATATATTGCAATGCAATATAATGATTCAGACATGTACATACAAACATTCCTCAAAAGACTGATGGATCATATTTGATACATTTTAACATTACTATTTTTTTCTAAAAAATTATCATTTAGACAACAGAAAGCATGTCGATGGTGTAACAACAGGGTTTCCAGACAAGTTTTGATCATTTGTACGCCTTGCGTATCAAATATGATACAGTAGGGTTTATAGAGTTAATTAAATAATTCACCCAAAAATTCTGTTATCATTTATTTATTTTCATATGACTCCAAACTTGTATGACTTGTTTCTTCCATGTAACACTATATTTTAAAGGATATTCACACAGTTATTTTATATACAAAACTGTCATGTGGCTTCAGAAAGTTAGTTGGACTACTTTTTATGCTTTTATTAAGCTTGACAGCACTTTTATAACATGGAATAGAGCAGCTCAGAAAATGTAGCAAAAATCTAATTTTGTGTTCCACAGAATAAAGAATACAGGTTAAGAATGAGAGTAAGTAACAGATGACAGATTATTATTATAATCATCACGCAAGAAGTAACACTGTTCCTCTCTTCTGAAAGTTACTGTACAGCATCTGATGTTCCATCAGACACTATCTATCAGTGTGTCAGAGCAGCGGTCGTAGTGCTTCCTGTGGATTAGGCTGTATATACAGCGCCTGTGTAATCTGATGGCTGCCTGTGAGAGCGGCCACAGCGGCGTTAAATTAAGAGTGCAGCAGTGGAGCTTTTGACTGAATGAACAGAGCATCCTGTGTTTCTCCAGTGGAGCTTTGAAGGAAAACAATAGCGTGATTCTGAGTTGAACTACAAAAAGCACGACATGATGAGTCACATACACACTCTCACGTCACACACGTTTACAAACATGCACATGCACTCACACATGAAATCTTTGAAACACATTAGAAACACAAATAAGTATCAAATTTAAGGTGGTACCTTTTCAAAAGGTACATATTTCTACCTTATTTAACCATATTGGTTCCTTAAAGGTACATATTAGTACCTTTGGAAAAGGTTCCACCACAGTGACAGCTTTTGTACCTTTTTTCTGAAAGTGTATTATCCATTGCTATGGTTATCAAGTAATTTCAGATTCAATCCCACATTTATTATCACTCCCAACACTTTGCAGAGTGTGCTTAACAGCATGAAAAAAATTAAATAAATAAATATTCAAAACTGTGAGTGGGTAATATACAGAAAGTGAGCAAAGAACGCTACCTTTATGATCACTAAAGCTCTCAATCACTTCAGTTTAGCGTGAGCTTACTGACTGAGTTCGCTTTATTATCAAAAAGCTGTCTACATTGCACAACTAATGCCTTATGTAGGCTACATCGTTTTTATTCTTGGTTATTATGAAAGGATTCTCAGATATTTTCAAGCAAGCAAAAACTCAGTGCTTTTGTGATTGCGAGGAAGGGGTCATTAATGAATGTTATTGATTAGAAAAAAATAAATAATAATGATGTGCACAGATAAATACTTTGTAATATATACTGCAGTATTCCAATAAATTAAATTAATTGTGACTTTTGATTTCATGGTGACTTTAAAATAATTTTATGAGAACATTTTGAGATCATATTGAGATCTGAGACATCTTCAAGAGTCTTAAGAGACATTGCCACAGTTCTTCTGGATTGTCATCCAAACTGGACTGGATAAGATCATACCACAGATGTTTTGTGCATTCAAAAATCTCACTAGGTTATTACAATTAATGGCAAAAGGAATGTTTGGAAATGTAAACGTATATTTCCTACTGACAAACTATGCAGCAAAAGATAGAAATAACTGGCTTAAACCTTTTTTTTTTTTTTTTGGTTAAATACTAATGGCCTAAGACTTTTGCACAGTTGTGTAAATACTTATTAAAGAGATAATTAAAGGTGTTTTTTTTTTTCAAATAAACATCAACATGAAACATCTATTTATTTATTGCATTTTCATAATTTGAGAAGCGCAAAGCTAATCTTGCCAATTAATCTTACCTAATTAAACTGCTAAAAAAATGTTATTGAAATGTCACTTCTCTGATTAATCTGACCTCGTCTGGTAGAAAAAAGTAGAAGTTAATAATGAGCAACTCTTTTTTTTATCTTTTTCTGTTTGCTCTGAGAAGACAGCATATGATTGAAGGCCAGAGCAGAACACGTCACCTTGCCTCCAAATGCTCATCACAGTAAAATGAAGTGCTGGTGGCTGTGCTGTTTATCTCTTTCATCCAGAGCACTGGCAGCTGCAAAACACAAACATTTGGATCAACATTAGTGATGGAATACTGAAACACACCCTCTCACTTTGTAACAGCAGCGTGAAATGACATTCACAATTTATTTAACTTCTGTAATGTCATCTTTTTCTGAGTAAAACAGAACATTATGTAGGATGGCACAAAAACAGGATTTGATTGGATTGATCATGAATGTTAGGCTGTGAAATTATTGGCTAATGTTATTTTGTTCTTCCCTCACATCCTCGTGCTACATTCAAGACCGCCTGAGAAGTTCCTACTTACAAATCATAACTATGTTGTAATGTGCGTGTTGTTTTGGTAGGACAAAAAAGACCCAGTGGGCAATTTAATGTTTCTCTTTTTTCAGCCAATGACAAAGACTGGAAGCTTTTTTAAATGCTGGTGTGAGCAAATGATGTGTTTTAGTGTGTGTTCAACTGATGCTTTATGTTTAGTTACACAAGCCTGTCGCCTCATAAAGCTTACTTTACTGCAAGCTTTGCTGCTATTGTTCATCGACGCTACACAAAATAAAACAAATCGAACAGTCAACATTCACAATTAAAACGTATTATGACCACTTCCAATTTGCTTAATGAATTAAACTCGGAAAGACTGCGCTCAAAGAAAATCCCACTGGAAATTATGCCATTGTGGTGGCGTTTGTGTTTGCACATCTCGTAAATGTGATTATTCCAGCATGACTCGAAGACAGCACTGTCGACATCAACACAAAAGAAAAGTCATTTCAGAAGCAGAGAAAGTACATTGTGGTGGAAGATTATGAAAAACTTTAGAAAAACACGCATTGATGAATCGTGCACAATAAGTCCAGTGACATTTATTCAGAGTAAAAAGGTCAGTTTTGAGTCCGTGTTGACTATAATATGTGCGTTAGTGTGGATATACAGATCTATTAAGCTGATAAAATCTATGGCAGGCGTTAATAAGCACAGCGAAAACACACTCTGTGTTTGCACACACATACACATGCCATCAATGAGATAACAGCATCCAGCAGATGATGAGAGTAAATGTTTACAGCCACTGTATTCAGCCTGAAGTCATTAGCGTGGAATGCACCAATACGACCCTAATTAGCACACAGGTGTCAGGGGAACAGATCAGCAACACAGAGTCAGAAATTATCCCCGTCCACACACACACACACACAGTTCCTCCTCAATATTTAGCTGGAGGACAGAAGGGTACATTGCAAGGGTACAGAGTGACACTGCACATATCTAAGTCTGGGACATTCATATTGCAGATATATAATAACAATGTGTCTATAGTCACTAATGTTACTTTAGTCAAAAATAACACAAAACAGGCTAAATTGTTGTCATCCATGTTTCTTGTTTTCAAACAGCAGATATTGCAAACTACTGTGAGCTTGGGAATCACAACATGTCCCAACCAGAAAAATGGGGTGTGACACGACACAATCAACAGCCAATCAGAACAGTTTATCTGCAGTTCACACCACAGCTGAGGAGCATAACACTAAAAACACATACTTAGTATTTTCATGACTTCTGTGATGTTTTACCAGATGGTAAGCTCTTTATTTTTTATTTTTTTGTCTTGTGGAAATTCAGGAATTTCTCATATAATATTTGATTCTAAATGATCTCTCCTAGACAGCAATCAGATTAAACTAAAGGCAAATTGAGAGTTTTGCTTAAGTACTATTTTCAGGTGATTTTCAAGAGGGGAAAAAAGCCTTGTCATTTCATATTTCTCCTCTAGAGTTTCAAAAATATATATTATTAAAAATATGAAGTCAAACATTTCTCATTTTCTCAAATTCTTTTTATATCTCTATACTACTACAGTAGGACCACAGTTGATTCATTTTTGAAGAAACACCCAAGTTAAAGTTGAGAAGCGTGACTGAATAATGTTTCCTGAGCTAAAGAAAAGTATTTGAACAAAATATTTTCCAATGGGAAAAACACAGTATTTTGGGGGGAAAAAAACTCAGTATTTTACAAATGAAAGAGGTACATGAGCCCAAATTGATTAATATAACACATTTTTCAAATGCTGTTAATTTCAGTTTTTCCTTAAGTAAATTTGCCGACTTGATGTTTTTAATAAGTGTTGTTTATAATGAATGCCACTATTATTTATCTTTTTGTTTTATATTTATATTTTAATTCCTGTTCTGTTCTTGCAATTTTGTGCTGAAGCGACTTATTGTCAGGTGAAAAAATATGGTAATGTAGTTTTCTTTAAAAGATTCAATCCTACAATCTTAAACCTTTGGCAAATCCAGTGACTAGTTCTTGGAAGCGTTCATTGTAGCAGTCTGGGAACTTGAAAACATGACTTATGGTGCAAACCTGCACCCCATCTCCCGGCAACTGATTGGAGTTGGCAAATTTAGCCATTTTTGTATGCAGTACACATTGGACATTCTGTGAACGGTCCGAGATTATTGTTCAACAGCTGCAGTGCCTTAAGACCCATTACTGAGCGGTTAATACAGATCACACACACAGAGCCCCTCGTGATGAGATGCTGAAATTAAGCTGATTAGTGTTTGCGCCGGCCCCCATTGGCCCTCAGGAACCTCGGCCACATCTCTCTCCCGCTTCTGCCTGCAGTTCGATAAGAAAATGAGCTTATCAGAAATAATGGATTGTCTTAAACAAAGTCAACACGGAGAGCGATAGGACCGGATGTTCAGAAAGAGAGAAAGAGGGCATAGGGTACCATACAGCTTGCGAATATTGGTTTTCCTCGCCTTGGCAAGGAGAAACTGATGAGATGCAAGAGGACAGACACACACGCACGTAATCAATGCAGCCAGTGCGCTACGACCTGTGTGAGAGGAATATTAGCCGAGCAGGTTCAGCCTGCAGGCGCCCGTATGCACCCATTAGAGTCCAACCAGAAGGAAATATGGGTGTGACACGTCAGGACACACACTAAACAGAGTGTTAAAAAAAAATCAAACATCCCCTCGCACGCTGCTGCTGCAACGAACCTCGGCAGATGGCTGCAAACATTAAGTGGGACAGAACGAGCCTGCTCCGCGCTATGGCAGCCGTCCACGTCTGGACCAAAACACAGCACAATGGCGTTCTCAGGGCAGGGCTGTGTAATGAATAATTAAAAAGCAGAGTTTGGCACCTTGTGGGAGAGAGAGAGAGTGAGTGAGTGAGGGAAGGTTGGGACGTCCTTTATATTACCGTGTGTACCAGAGACAGTGGACACCAGTAGGTTAACCCTCATATTATACAGTATACCAGCCAGAGACAGATGGACAAGAGAGAGAGGTAAATTAGTTACTGTAGTGACAAATGGTTTGTACACACTTTCTATCAAGAAAAGTATAATTTGACAAACCCTTAACTGCACTGAGGAATTGCAACCCTTTGATATAATAATTCAGGATAATAACAATTTTGTAGTCAAAGACCAACATCAAGCTTGTGAGAAAGTTAATTTAATTAATTTAATTTAGTGCAGCTTTAATTTTAAACACTCCTTCACATAGAGCTCATTTGTAATTTGCTATCAAAAAGATTAATTATAGTCTATGTATATTTTAAATTATAAATTATTAGCCTATATAAAGGTTAAATACAATTTGAATTAAAAAATTAAACATGATAAATGTTATATGACATCATGTAGGAAATAATAATCACAGGTGAGATCTTGTTCAAATCAACATGCAATGTTGCATATTAATTATGAAAAATATATAGGGATTTGTGATGTCAGCCTGAAAATTAATGTTGTGTCAAGTTAAAAGTGTTGATTTTAGTATCCCAGTTATTTATCATAGAAAGCTGAGTAAACTTAAGAGTATGTTAAGACTGCTTAAGTCCAGCTTTCAGATTTTTCTACTGAAAAGTAGCAAATAAAATTTCCAAACTCTAAATTTCCAAAAGAGAGAACAATGTATCAAACAGTGCTCTGATTTACCAAGAAACCAATGTTTGCAATAATCGAAAGTCTCAAAATAAGCCTCTTCTTCTTCTTCTTTTATTTATTTTATTTTTTCTCTCGTAAAATTCTTCCAATACCAACTTTTTGCTCTATACTCTTACTATATGTGGGATTTTTAAAGAATCCAAAATAATTTTTTGGAGGAACATCTAAGACATGATATTTAGGATGGTTCACCCAAAAAGTTCACGTATAACTCATGTCATTCCAAACCTGTATGACTTTCTTTCTTGTTTCTTTCTTTTTCAATTTTGAAGAATGTTTGAAGAAGAAAGCCATACAGGTTTGGAACAACATGAGGGTGATTAAATTATATTTTGGAAATCAGTCTTCATTTTTGGGTGAACAATCATTTTAAGTAGCATATACCTTGTAAAGCATGAGAACTCAATTAATTATCTTTAGTTATGAAAGAAAAATTGTTATTTTCCGCTGGGAATGACAATTTACTGTAGTATGAATTACAAATTATAATTATAAGCCTTTACTGTGAGAAGTAGTTGTAGCCCTGAGGAATTATACTCTTTTCATTTAGCAAAATCTTTGTTTTTCCTTTAATTTACTGCTCTCAAAAAGGACCAAGCATGTGTTTGATGATATGGTGTATGGTTGATGTATACAGTTAGGCCTATATCACAATTGTGGCATTTAAAAAGGAAAAACAAACAAGCCAAAAAGGTCAAAGATAATGCGTATGGATTTATTTGGCTTGAGATATTCCCCAGCTGTGGTAAATCTCCATTTTGGCACATAACTGAGAGTCAAGTCTTTCTGTTTAAGTCGAATGGACGTATCAAAGCTGACGCTCCTAACCAGAGAATTATATTCAGGTCAATGACAAGCAAATGCTGGGTCGGTTTCCTGCCCACTCTCTTGTTGTTTCCGAACCCAGGCCTCCTCATTGTGTTTGAGCGGCATTTGATGCGTATTAACATACAAAACTCATGTATGGGAAGGGGTTATTGGGGCGGTCAGAGAAACTTTCGGAAGTTGTAAAGCTCCTTCAGAACCTTCACAAAACAACGTTTTTCCCCTCTAAATTCGGCACCCAGGGCTCGTCTTTCTGCCTGTGACCCCAAAGCTGATCCCAGAGCAGAGCTGAAAGAACGCATTGAGTGGGTGAGGGGCCCTGAGCGGCCATCTCAGGATCAGTCTGACAAGGTCAGGAGCAAAACTGCCCTCTCTCCTCACCACGTTAGACGTAGCGCTAAACAAGTTACACAAAAGCTGGGACAGACAATACTGAACCACTCCTACGGACTTCCTAAATTACGTCTCGGTTGAGTGTAGGATAGAAAGGGACGTTGCCTTTCATAATAAGTTTGTTCATTATGTTGTTTTGAGTAAGCCAAAATACTGATATTGTATTTAAACTTAAAATGATTATTATTCTTGTGAAATTAAAATTTCTGACTCTAACTCCTAGAATGTAAAGCTATACAACAACCAAACTTATGCCAGACCTTCAGACTGTTCAAACTCGGGCTGCTATATTTTTGTAATGTCTGTTTTGGGGTTTGTTTCATGTTCTTGTTTTCATGTCTTTTATTTTGTAATTTGATTTATGCTGTTAGTGTCCAGCTTTCCTTGCCCTCATGTATTTCTGCCCTGTGTATGTGTCAAGTTCTGATTGGTTGTTATAGTCATGTGTCTTGGTCCTCATTGGTTATTGTCCTGTCATGTGGTTCTCAGTTCTGTTTGCTCATTGGTTGATTCTTGTCATGTGACCCATGGTGTTTGATACAAATAGCCCTCATGTTCCCATTGTTCATTGTCATGTATTAATCTATGTACCTGCTGTCGGTGAGTCTAGTCTGTTCGTGCTACGTCAAGTCAAGTCAAGTCTTTGTTTGGATTATGTTTGGATGTTTGGATCACTTTGTAAATAAACGGCACATGGGTTCTTCAACTTGCCGTTCAGTGGACTGCTCATTACAATTTTCTTACTGATCAGACTTAGGTTTTCCTGAAATGGACAATCAAAACTCCCAAAAATCCCATAGACTTACACTGACAGACTGTTTAATAAAAAGCTAGAACTGTAATCTGTTTTAAGGATGGAATACCTACACAACTTTTAAACAGATTTTAAAACACTAAGCATCATACACTTGACGACTTTGTAAATGGTGTTTGATATTCTCCAACTGGATGGAATCTGAAGCTTGAAAGTCTAAATCTGTGCCCATTATATGCTGCAGACCGACTGACTTTCGGCAACTAGCATAAATTCGGCCAGACTGAAAATCTGCACAAAAGTCATGTAGTGTATTCAAACCTTTAAGCACCACCAAATGAAATAAAAATGGATGTTTTGTGGCTTTTAGTCCATTACTGCTATCTTTGAGGCCAATCTAAATGCTAGTCTATATGATGGCTGCATTTAAAACGTACTTTCTTTTCAGGAAAAATCTGACAAAAATGTCAGCAGAAGAGTATGCATTTTTCCCCAATACAATAGTCTTTAGAATGTAAAAATCATTTTCTCATAAGTTATAAATCCCACCTGCTTCTGACAAGCAGTAGTATATAGCAAATAATGATTCATTGCTTTGAAGTAAACTAAAGTCTGATTCATGAAGTCTTTAAAAGTGCCTTGTCATTTACAACATATACAAAAAGTTTCTAGGTTACTTTCAAACAGAATATTCTTAGGCAGAAACTTCTACAGCCTAAACTGTGCAGCCAAATGCTAATAACAAAACTTGTGTAACACGCTGAGATTGACGTTTGTTCATTCATTTGCAGGTACTCTGAGTGCGTTTGCCTGCAGTTTCGGTGAGTACTGATTCATAGATCTTTTTTCTGTGCCGCTTCATAAGTGCCACAATATGCCACTAATGTTTCATCAAACGCGCTAAGCGTTCCAATCACTTCAAAACTTGACAGGAGCCCACACAGTTTGTCCCTGTAGTGCTGGCCTGCTTTCAGAGCCAAACCATCCTCATTCAAGTCCGCTCCCACTTCCTCTCTCTCTCCACGAACAGCAGAAATCCCTTTTTGTCTTTCGCTCAAAGTGGACTCTAATCCGTTTATTAGCCTGAAAGCTACTGGGACGTGAAGACAAACCACATGATTCCTCTGCCCTGCTCCTCTCTCTGTCCCCCCCTCGGGAAGAGAGCCTCGCCTCATACTAACAGCTAGCATGATTTATACTTCTGTCGGCTCCTGCTATCTCCCCTAACACCCTGTAATGTGTCCCTCTTGCTGTGCCGTCCTGGCCAGGCTAAATGGCTAAACGACTGACAGTGAAACAGCACTTCTGGGTCAGACGAGCCAAAACCCGTCATGTCCTCTACTCTTCTAATTAACAACCAGTGCTCTCAATTACCAACACACACATACACACTCCTTCTACTGCCAGTGGCTCAAACACGCATTCTTTCACATTATCTGCTGCAGAGGCATAGCAACAATGACTTTAAAGACACTGTGAAACCGTTTACTGTTGATTTCCTATTGAAAGTGATTTTGTTTTTCCAAACCAGTTAGGTGCAAGTGCAAACCCCATTCCACCACCGACTCCAAAGATTTCATTGGTTGTGTGAAGCACACCGGATCACCTACAAAATGCTAACGTAAACTCTAACCATAACCATAACTATTGCTGACAGACTGAGTGATGAGACTGAGTGAGTTGATCAATAAATTTGTCTGGATGGGGTTTGAGCTTAACTAGAAAAAATAAATAAATCATGCGTCGCAGTTATAAACATGATTGGCTATTTGTTAGTCGGTAGCAGGTGATATTTGACAGTGGGACATTCTCATAAAGGAAGTTCACTAAGAAGTAATTGTGCTGGTTTATTTGCATGTGCGATAAGTATTTTTAACACCTAGTTTGCAATAGGAATCAGATATTTAATCGGATAGCAACACAAACAGCCAAAACAGTCCTGAATACAATAAACCTCATTTAGACAGGTCATTTGATTTGTGTAAATACACAATATGCAAATGTAATTTATGCATAATGCAGCACTACACTAATGTAAACAGAGGTGAAAATAAATTTGATTTCTGCACATTTTTACCACACGCTAAAGTGGTTTACCTTGAATTCACTCAGTTGTCTGTATATTATGTTGGAATATTTTTTTGGGCTCTAGAACATGCGAACACATTTAGAGTAACAGATGGCATTTTTAAGCATTATTTGAGATAAAGATGCAGCATTTATTCATTTCTGTCAGATTTTTAAAATGTGTTGATTGTGCAGTGAAATGTGCAGTAATTAAGTATTTCTGTAGGCAAACCCGGAAGTTAGCATCACACTTGTTCCCTCAACAAGAACACAATAGGATGTTTCATTGGCCTTTGGATTATTGCAGGAAATAAGCTCTGTGATCAACATTTTTTTATGAAGTTTGAAGCCTAAATATAAGCTAAACATAGGTTATAAATGAATTACACCATGGTTTATTGTTTTAGTGTTACCATTATTAAGCTTCCAACAACTTTTAGTTTTTCATTTTTTTTTTCATCATCCAATCATTTTTCCTAAAAGATTGACTTTTAATAGTTTGTAGGAGTGCAGTTATTAACACAATGAGGCATTGAAGAGCGGACTAGTGAGCAGGTGTGATGATGTTTAATGTCCCCAACAATTTAGTCCAATTTAGCCATTTGTTAGCGACTGTCTTTTTCAAGATAAGTAAAAGTTTAAAAAATACAATTAAATCACAAGGGGTTATAAAACGTTTAATACGTCCTGAGCTTGTGTTAACCACAGACCTTATTTTAGGCCTTTAACCAACAACCCATTAAACAAAAAAAAAAAAACATTGACTTTGAGACGATAGAAGCCCAAGTGTTAAAATGCTAACTTGTTTCTGGGTTTTGGTCTACAAAAACATGTCATCCCTGCAGCACTATATTTGGATGTTTTTTTTTTTTTTACATTCAAGTATGGAGCTGTACTTGTGTTCATATTGCCTACAAAATAGCCACCCAGGGCATTTCCAAGATGGCCTCCATATGCTGATATGCCTTAAAGCAACACTGACTGAACAAGCACATTAGCAGCCACTGCCTTTTAGCAAACCGCTTAGCACAGAACCTTAGCCATGAAAATTGTTACGTCACCCAATGAATATTCATGAGCCAAGCTGATACAATTTATAATGAGACCTCTCTCCATTTTTCACATCATTTCTAGCCAAGATCTGCAACCACTCTCTCGCATGTGCTCTCTCTCTCTATAAGTGCTCCAGGGTGAACATTCTGAGATATGTGAGCCAAAATAATACAGCATTCACTGTAAATATTTACTATAATATATGGCCAGTGTCCCCCAGCCCAACATTAATCATCATTCATCTATCAAACTGAGTTATGACTGAATGATCAATACTGACACGGGTGCCAGATCTTATTTACCACAGAAAGAGAGAGAGAGAGAGGCAGGGAGAAATAAAGGACTTTCTTTGTTCAGACAGAAGCACAATATGTCTGCTTGCTAAAGTCTCTGACTGCTGTAATGTTTATTCTGATAGGAGTGACCAGACAGGGATTCTTCATCAAAGAAAACCATTGTTAATGCGGGACCAGATGAAAATATCTATCATAAAGTTTAAACTTTTTTCCCCTGAGATTTACCCGTATACGCAACTGCATCTCCCTACAAGACCTGATACCTGATCTGAGGTGATATATTAAGTACTGTCAAAGTACATCCACCACACTACCTGCACACACACTCTGAGTCACATACAGTAATAACAGCTTTGAATAACTGCACTTAGGGAAGTGAATGAATGGCTAAATCTCATGGCTAGAGTTCAGTGAAGCTTCACCGTAATAAAAGGTTTAGGACAAGCATTTCTTAAAGTAACCAAGTAACACGTCTGTCTCCAGGAAAACAATTAGTGTTTGCTTAGGACTTAACAAGCTAGGATTAAGTCTAAAACAGATCAGGCAGCTGTCCTGCATCCAGCAGACCTTTATGATGGGTTTGAGGACTGAAGTCATGAGGGACTTATGGAGAAGGCAGAATTGGTAGCTGTTGTCAAATTGTGTCAGGTGCAGTTCTTTTGACTATTACATGTGACTATATTGGACGTCTTTTAAAAGTATTCGTAGCTTTTTATGGGGAACAAAGTGACATTTAAGGTATTCAATTTTTTCTGCAGTTCTGAAATATCATTCATTTCAAATATAGAGCACCAAGTTTGCCAGTTACATTTGACATCATTGACGTCAAACCTAGTGCACCTATGTGAACCAAGAACTACAGCAAAGGGAACAGTTTCAGGTAAATAAGAGAGTGCTTTATGTGCATAACAGCCATGAAAATTATTATTATTATTATTATTATTAGTGGACAATGCATCATAACTGATCTCCATAACTAGTCCCTGTCACCTTGTTATTGAATTCGCCGAACCATTAAGCTACTACCATCACAACTTATCGATTACCATACACCATGATCACAAATGGAAAACTAAAACGTCCAGTGCATACAAGCAACACACACACATCCGCAAATAAAACTGGCTATTAAAACTTAACATTATATAAGGGATGTTATATAAGGACAACAGACTATTAAAAATACTGGCTCTTTCGGGCTGACCTCATATTAAGGGCAGTGAAAATTCAGAAGATAAAAGGTAGGCTAAAAAAATTAAACATTTATGCAACTGCTTGGTGTGTGTAAATCCATGAACTCTTCAACTGTTGCCCTAAAGTAGGGCATTAGCTCCCTTTCACTGACTTAGTGAGGATCGAAACATCACTGCATATTTTTAACCAACAATGCCTCCACTTTGGGTCAGGGCTTCATAAGTAAAGCCAAGCAGGAAAATAATGGTGTATGAAAACCTACAGCAGTTTGTGTGTGTGTGTGTGTGTGTGTGTGATTATGACCTTTCTCTGTTTGTGGGATAATTCCCCTTTTTGGCCCTGTGCTCTGCCTGGCCCCGTTATTCCAAACAAACAGAGCGGGCACTCTGGTGGGCTTTAGCTAATGTAGAAACACTATCCTTGCTCTCAGACCGCATGTTAATGCTTGCATCTGCGGTGCCGGCCACTCGACGGGCTCAGCCACGCAATCAAACTGGCCCAGTATAGCCACAGCTCTCTCCTTATTAGCAGGCCTGACAACACACCGTGGACGGAGCAGAGGGGATTAGACTGCACTCCAGAGAGGAAAGACAGAAGAGCTCAGTCCGTCCCGCCCGTACATGTGTATAGAACAGCTCTCAGTGTGTTTTAAAGAAGGATATGAGCAGTGCCAGACTGGCTGTGACGCAAACTCAGCCTGAGAGATAAAAAGAGTGTGATCTGGAGGTGTCAGTGTGTGACAGATGCCCTTACAGGAACATTTCGGGTTCAAGATCTAGTGACAACATTTATGGCATAATGGTACTTGCCACAAAAACTCGCTCACGAGTTTTGTTTTTGTTTTTTCCCCCAATTAATTGAAAATTTATGGCATTTAGGCTTTTTTTTTATTCTATAATCAAATCTTTCATGACCCCTTGACTATTTTCACACTAAGCGCACTAAGTTCCTCATAATTTGGAACTGAAGAAATCAAACCCCACTCCAAGATTCTTGAACAATCTGATTCTTTTTGATGAACTTGTTAAATCACTTTTCACATTACACTGATGATTTATTTGCAAATTGGAAATCTAAATCAACAACTCACTGATTCAATGATCTGGTCAGAAAGAGTCTCCAGTTAACAAGTCGTATATTTGTTCATTTCCGTTCAAAATATGAAAAGCACCAAAAGATCCTCGGAGCAAGTGCGCACACAACTCATGCCACAAGAAGTTACTAACTTCAATATTTGGTATTGATTATTGTATGAAAATCACTGTCTGTTGTTTGTGAAGTAAATCTTCTGTGAAAGCCCAAGTTAAAAAAATTATGTTAAAATTATGGGGGAAAAAAGTGTTTCTTGGTTAAAACGACTCAAAATAATGGAGCAGTAACATGTTGTTGGTGTTGCAAAATGATACGATTACCGTGGAAGCTGTTGCTATATTGTGTATTTTAACATGGCTGAACTGCAAAATATTGACAAATAAAAATCCAGGACCAGGATTATTAATTTTATAAGAAACTTTAAAATGTGCACTGTTTTCAAATCTGTAACAAATATAACAAAGTTATATCCAATATTTCAATTCGTGTCATGACCATGTAAAGGCAGTAAAAGCCAGTAATTCTCACACATAACACACAAAGATACAAGAATATCAGAGAGATCTTGCATTGAGAAATCACAAAAAGGATGTTTTAGACAACCTCGCAGCTCAAATGACAAATTTTTGTATGAAAGAATTTAAAGCTGCACATTTCTGCTTTTAAACCCCTAAACAAGCTGGGCCCATTTACTTTAATTACTGCAACAGTGACTTTTGTTTTTATTTTTTTATTTTGTTTTATTTTTTTAAATGTATCATTTTCTGTGGTAATCGACTTTATGCCATAAATGTTGTCGATAGAGCTTAACTTGTATTGAATCTGGAACATTACTTTGAAGGCTGGCTTATGTCCACTGTGTTGATCCTGGACATAGAGCTGAAGGTCATTGCTGAGAGTTACACACACACAGTTTTGATAGCAGTGTGGGAGCACTCCTCCTTTGCGATAACAGATAACCCATGATTTACCTCAAGGAGCTGACAGCTTTACCCTGAGAGACAATGGACACATGTACAGACCCATCTGCAGGAGGCGTGTGGTAGGATGAGAGGTTGGAGTATCTGTCTTTGCTGACTCCATCTGTTCAGTGTTAAGGCTGACACAGGCATATGCAGGCAGACTGAACCAGAACGAGACTTCACATGGCAAAAACAGCTTCATCACGCCATATGTCAGTGTGGAAATGCATGAGTCACTCTTCCTCTAGATGTGGAATTGAGGTAAAACGCAGGGAACTTCCCAAAAAACACACCCACACTTGCAATCCTTTAATAACATGAGAGATGCCGCTCTGCCCCAGGAAGATATGTTGCCCTAAAACTCTTTCTCTTTTTGTTAAAGTGTTCTTTTTGAGTCTCTGTGCAATACCTGCTTCATCTCTGGAGCCAGATTGGATCTACTCCATCTGAACGGGTGATCAATATTAGGGACTGTAGTGGGCGAGAGAGAGAGAGAGAGAGAGAGAGAGAGAGAGCTCTCAAAGTATCACAGTAGCTCAGGAGAATATGCTGTATGAACTTTACCAAAGACAAACAAAGCCAAGAGAAAAGGTTAATTTTAGGTTTTATTGACATTAAACTCTTGACAATCAGCAGCGGGTAAGAGTCGGACCACTAAGGTTCATGATAGGTCCCAATCACAGACGGGTGATTCATGAACAGGCATATTACTGTACTCTTCTATCATTATTGGGTCATTCACCGCATGATTACCCCAGGAAGTACTGTAAAAGTCAGTATACTGTAAGCCACTTTGGGAAAGACAGCATCTGATGAATGACTAATACCTGCATCATCCATTTTACAGTCAGACGATGATACAGCATGTGTCAAACATCCTATAGCTTTTCCCTGAAAACTACTCTTCATAAGCTTTGTTCCAAAACCAAGTGAGCCGATTTCTAATGCAACATCATAAAATGTAACCTCTTAAGTGAGTGTCATTGATTTGGGCAACATTTCAGCAAGCCACTCACAGTCACAACTTACAATTTATTCCAGCAGAGTTTTATGTTAGCATATCGCTAAGCTAATACTCTGGCAAGCATAGAAACATAGAACACACACATATTTGATAAAATAGTTCATGTTTTCATTACATTGAAACTTTGTGATTGATACTTTTCAGTTTTGATTTTTTGAACATTCAAGTTCAGTTCATAAGAAGTTCAGCTTTTTTCACTTCTGTAAATTTAGTAGGCTACATCCAGACCTGAGTTTTCCAATGCAATGCCAATAAATATCCAGCTGTTAGGTAGGATCATCTAAGGCCCTGTTTACACCTGGGGCCTGATGTATAAACGTTGCGTACGCACAAAATGGGCATGGAATTGTGCGTACGCAATTTTCCACGCACATATCGGGATTTATACAAAAATTAACTAGGTGTAAATATGTGCGCACCGTACAGACACTCTAGACCATGCGTACGCACTCTTTTACTGGAGGGAGCGAAATAAGGAAGCAAATAGAATGATTTTAAAGTCTGTTTTACATTTGACATACACGTTTAGATTAAATATGACACTCTGAATAATGAAGTTAAGCACTGAAATTTCATGAAATTATTATCTAGAAATTACAACTTTTTATATGAATTTAAAAATAAATATTTGCAGTGGATGTGCTGCTTTCGAACAATTTTTCCTGTGGTATGTGATTTAATGTTTTAATCACAGCGAGGATTGCTTGACGCATGAAAAAACAGGTCTGATGACAGTACTCTAGAACCTCTGTTCACAGGTGTCACGCACAGATAGTATCCTAATGATAACTCCTTTCGTGCTCTTCCCAATGTTGTGACAAACACCATATTTAAAAGATAGAATTTGAAGGAAACTGTAAGATATGTGCGTTTTATTTTCAAAATGGTTTATTGACGCGGTGAGTCAGACAGCTATTTACACTGCAAAAAAAATAAGGCCTATCTCTTTCCATAAAAATATAGGCTATAAACATTCTAAAATATATGTTTACCTTTTAGGCAAATTGCATAAATTAGAATAGTGATGTCTCAAAATGCATTTATAGTCCGTATCTCATATTTTCCTAACATATTCCTACCCTTAACTGCGTTAAACATGTTTTCACGTGGATGGAATATGCATGGAAATGATATGCAGATGACGTTATGCATATTAAAACTATGTATTGTAAGCTCCATAAATGGCTATTTCGGGGAGAAGATGGGGTGGAGATTCATGTACGCACAATCGTCCGCTGACTGGGTATTACAAAGGGAATTTTGCGCAGTTTCTGGCGTACACATGGCTTTATAAATCTGAAAACTTTTGTACGTATGCACAATCTAGCTTTTGTGCTTACGCACTTTAGGATGAAATCTACGTAAAGTTTTATACATGAGGCCCCTGCTTTTTGTCAGTCTGATCATAAGCAGACAATGTTTCAACCACTTCCAGAGGTAGTTGAAAGCACATTGCGATAGAATAGCAACTAAAGACGGCTTTCTCGCAACACACTGACCTAATATGTGAGAGTTATGGGATGTGCTTAGAGAAAGCATACCAAAACAATTGATTCCAACTATGCTATTTTGTGCTATTTTGTATAATTTCCCTTTCTCACTCGTAAGCAGCATAATGGCTTCATTTATTCAATCATATTCATACGGCCCAAGTGACACCAGTAGGAAAGGAAAGTCGTTTCAACATTTTATTTCCATTAAAGATTACAAAGATAAAAAATAAAAAAAACTGTTCTAATGTTTGGAACACATTGTCTAGGAAAGCAACTCACCACATTTTGAAACAGATCTATAATACATGGGTGTAAATTCCCATTTCTCCCTTTTTAAGCACTAGGGAGTATAAGTGATACTATGGTTTAGCATAAGGAACATAAATTTCAGGTCTTTTGATGCATGAATGTTTGAACTTGCATCTAATTCTGGAGCCATTACAGGTTAACCCAGCAGACGACTGTTTCTAGCTGCAGGTCTATTCACCTAGCAACCAGATGTCCCTGGCAAAGAGAAGACCTTTATGTGTTACACTCTGACCTCTTACAAAACAAAACATATTTAACCTTCACCTCCTACACACAGAGAGAGAGAAAGAAGGACAGTTCTGCTGCTGAGGGGAGGAAATGCTACAGTGAACAAATACGGTTGTGTGAATGCTACTGGGGCACATTCCCATACAGAGCCATGTGAGTGCCAGCAGGCCAGTGTTCAGAGACGGGCAAGGAGGGCGGGGGGGCTGGGATCTTTGCAAACAGTCCATAAAGAGACCCTGCCACCCTCCCGTTCATATGCTAATGAGCGCCACTTTGTGTGGGGGTTAAAAAACTCTCAGGGGTCTGAACAACGTCGATTTAAACCCACAATAGAGCCTCAATTCTCTCGAGAAAAACCCACAATCCTCTCTCTCTGTCTCTCTTGCACTGATAAAGAGATCAGTATGGATGTGTGGGTGTCAGGGTGCATTAGGCACTGACAGAGTGTAATGTACAGAGATCATAATTCACTCACACGCACACATTTCCTGAAAGTGGTATTGATCAGCTGTCCTGAAAAGCAGGCCCCCCCTTTTTTTACATTTTCTGTGTGGGTTTCTGGCAAAATTCTGGAGAATACATTTAAATGTGATAAAATGGAGCTGCGTGTACTGCACTCTTATTGGTACCTGAATAAATAATCAAATTAATCCAAACAAGGAGCCCAAAATATGATGATATATTTACATTGTGTGAGAAAAATATAATGCATGATAATTTAAGGACTTAAACTTATCTGGTTACATTTTATTTAACCAAAATGTATTAGGCCTAATTAGCTTTTATGTTGTCACAATGTACTGAAGCCAAGGCAAATTAATAAAATGATATCTGAAAAATATAGACTTTTTTTTTTTTAAGTCTAACATGTTTTATCCTCTGTTAATATTTCAGCTCAAAATAATTTGTATAGCATTTTACAATAATATTATTTAAAATCGGTTTTAGCAAGAAAACTGCCCTACAACCCCAAGTGAACCAGATTTATTTATTTCGTCATTTAGCAGACGCTTTTGTCCAAAGCGACTTACAAATGAGGACAACAGAAGTAATCAATTGTAGTATTAAAACAACTAAAAACATCCAAAGCTAAAACTTTATAAATACTACTTATACACATTTTAAAAATAAAGAAATTAAATAAAAATGACAAATGCATACAGCAACATTTCAAAACTTAACATTTTAATGAAAAACAATTCAAAATATTAAAGAACAAAAGGTATAAGAGTATAATAATGATTCTAACATAACACTAAGCCAAACACCAAAAAACAACTACATGTATGTACAACTAATATATATATATA
>NW_015538119.1:134938-161008 GCF_001515605.1 Sinocyclocheilus anshuiensis
CTTTTCTATACCCGTCTAACAAAATACTAAATTAATTCAGCTGGACACACTTTCCTTATTTTTTCCACAACAAATGGCCAAGCAAGCGCAGACACTGACAATATACGCGATACAGAACGAGACCAAACGCGATATCAGAACAAAACAAGCGTTTCCTAGCAACGACAACTGCACTAAACTCTAATGAGACAAGTAAATACACTTACTGATAAAGATAAAGCTGACAATGTGTAAAAATATTTATATATTTTATTATTTTAAATAAATTCAACACATATATTAATGCAAACTAAACACTGCTATAAGAAAGAAAGAAAGAAAGAAAGAAAGAAAGAGAAAGAAAGAAAGAAAGAAAGAAAGAAAGAAAGAAAGTCTCAAGATGTTCAAGAATTCTGTCTGTTCGGTTTTGTTGAAGGACTTTGCAGAGACCTCTTTAAACTTTTGGCATTCAGTCAAGAATGTCTCTCAGACCAGCACATACACCTGCTGTTCTTTCAGATTATGCTAAACTCTGTGTGAGAGGTAGAGAGAAGTCAGGCTGTTTCACTTGCTTAGACTGCTTGCATTTACACGTTACATGTACTTTTTTTGTATTTAGCCAAACAGTGATTCATCCATAGGAGGCAATAACACAAGAGGTGCTAACAATACAAAGTTTCAAAATTCAAGTTCACCTCAATATCTTAAGTGCATCTCCTAAACAGCGATGAAATTAAAGAAAGAACAAGGATTTTTAATAATGCAACTGGGTCAATATCACTATAGAGTGCCTTTCAACCCTCACAATACTCAAAACTTTTGGTTTTAATTTCCCATTCACTTTATGTCATGTCATAAATAGTAGACACTGAAGTACTATAGTAACATATTAGCTGAGCTCCCACAAATTTTTTTAGATAATTATGGGCCATTATTCGAAGCATAAACAATAAGATATGTCCACCCTGTCATGGACATTTATATTACTCTTAAATACGTTTTCATTGCAAAATTAAGATGCAAATTATATTTTCTGAAAGGTATGATGTCTCTTTCCTAAACAGGGTTATTTGTTTGCTTTCAAATTATAAATACATTTAAAAAAATTATGTAGGCCATGTGTTTTAAAAGAAACTCATACAATTCGCACATATAATTTTTTTCCTTATTTGGAGAAAACGGTGATATTTGGATGAAGTTTTTTGTTTGCATGTTATTTCCCCTACACCTAGTTATTGAACACAATGGATTATATAGATGTGATTGAATTAATATTTAAAATATTATTGTAAAATATCAAGATGACAGGGTGGACCAGCACATGACGGGGTGGACACATAATGCAGAACACACAAAGCATGACAAAATATGACAATGAAACATTTATTCAACTTCGAAAAAAAAGATATAATAATAATAAATAATAAAATTACATCCCCAATCACATTGATATGTGTTCATTTTAGTTTTTAGCAATATTAACTACAAATGAATGCTATGTCCACCCTGTCATTTTCTTAAAGGGGTGGATTCCCCAATACGACAGGGTGGACAACCATTCAAGGGACATGGACAAACTCTTCTTTTTATTAAATAAAAATATCTTCTTTAACTAAATATTAATAGGAGAACAATTTTTTATTTTTTATTTTATGATTTGACAATATTCTACTATCATTCAAATTTAATGAGCAGTGCATGGGTCATAGCAAAATAACATGCATCCTCTTACACAAAACAAAAAAAATCTAGAAAATATATCTAAAGAGCCAAGTAATGCATTTGTTATTATTTTAAAAACTCAGCCTAATATAACACACCCTTTCATAGTCATTTTTATGTTATCATGGCAAATGAGTTATTTATGTACAGGACGCCAAAAGGCACCCTACAGTAATATTGACCCAACTATTTAAAGAGTTTTGTGATTTCTTGTGAATATACTATGATATAATATAATATAATATGGTCTGATTCATACAAAAATGCATGATTTTCAGAAACAAACTTAGCATGAAGGTGCACCCCTAAACCTCAGTGGGGTGTAATAGTATGAAAATGTATAAATGAATGGCCACCAATTAGCCAAAATATACTTGAAACTTTATATATGAAGATTTCTAGTGCCTATATGTCAACCGCCTGTGTTTGCCCTCCATCAAATGAGCATGTTCGTTAGTACACATACACTAAGTTGGATGAAGAGTTAACTTCCCATGCTGATTATTACTAGATTGTAGGATGGCATAAACAGCAGTTGGAGTACACAAATCCACATGAACCGCACCCTAGATATCCATTTTCAAGCACACTCATGTATAGTTCCTTTGATCAAAAAATAGCTTTCACATTTACCGAAAGCACTGAAGTTTGATGCCAAATGGACTTGGATCCATACAAAAGCTCTAATGTGAAAACACCCATAATATTTATCCACCCGCTTCCCTACAGGTGTGTAATAATTATCTCAGGTGTAAACTTGTCTCTCTCACACCCACAGATGTATACACACACACACATAATGATAGCGTTACAGAATCTGAGCTAATCTCTAAAATATATTTTTTGGCAAAAAAGTGTCAACTGCAACACAATAGCTAACGCTAACATTGCTAACTGTCATTCTCATTGTAACCATAGCAATTTTCGCAATCTTATAACATGATAAAACAGATACATGCAAGTGTTAAAGTGGCCTCTTTCTCTGGAATTCCACTCCAAAACCCAGATAAAAGCAGCAGTTGGCAAACATTCAGCATGCAACCCAAAAATAGCTTGGAATAATAAGCCTGATTTACAAACAGCTTACACAATATGGATCACACATGTGAGCTGCGGAGAGCGTACGTGTTTGAAGCTCTGAAATGTTAACGTTAATCACGCAGAGGCTAATGAGGTCAGAGCAATGAACGTGTCCCCATCAGCTTACAGCTGTATAACACACACATTGAGAAGGCAGGCGTAATATTCTCTCTCCAAGAGTCTGACACTGTCTGGCCCGCTTGCTTCAGTCAGTCAGGCCGCTGAGACACGAGAAGAGAAAATGCATGCATTTATCTAAACTGTCCCCATCTCCACGGCAGCAGGAACCACAGCTTTACGGATCTACTGCCTATTCAGAGCAGGCGAGTGACTTACAGACCCTGACACACACTTAAGCCATTTGTGACACAGCACAACCCAAGCTGTATTTCCTGTAGTAAAATGCTCTAGTGTCAGTTAAAAGGAGGAGCTGTATTTTCCAGAAAAGTCTAGATTTTTACACACTCTGGTGGAGCTGGCCCTCTTATTAGTGACTAGTAGATCTAGTGGAAGATGGTTTGGTTTATAAATGGTTGCTACGGCTAGAGATGTACCTGAAGCTGAATACATTATTCATAATATATATATACGTATATACAAAAAAATATTTGTTAGAAGCAGTCACTACTTGCTAGATAACAGAGCCATTGGAATTTTAGATGTTTATCTAAAATATCGGGCTCTCACTAGCAAGCGCAAGCACAGGCAGTGACTGCTTCAAGTGAATATTTTTTTCTTCTGTTATTTGTTAGAAGCAGTTACTCCTTGTGCGTGCTTGCTAGTGATAGCCTGATATTTTAGATAAACATAGAAAATTCTAATGCTATATTAAGTGTTTAAAGTGAATTACTGAAATGCGCACAGCATGATCAACCGCATTGCAGTTTCTGTATATCGTGCATCTCTTTCAGAAATCAGAGCTTGTTGATAGTGAGTTCTGTTGTTTTTTTGTTTTTTTAGTTTCTAATTAAAGCAATACAATTGATGAGGGAGAGCAATCCACAAAAAATAAATAAATATATATATATATATATATATATATATATATATAGAAAGTTTGCCTGCTGGGGGGAAAAAAATGGCCAAGCTGGTTGGCTGGTCTTAGATGGTTTAAGCTGGAAGTAGCTGATTTTAGCTGGTCTGGCCAAACTGGTATTCAGCTGGTTTTAGGTGGTTGGTCAGCTGGCCTGCCAGCCTAACCAGCTAAGATCAGCCTGATCAACTAAAGAAGTGGTCAAAACCTCTCTAATACCTGCCTGCAAACCAGCTATGACCAGGCTCTAAAACTAGTCAGCTTAGGTTATATAATCAAATTAACAGCTTTATAACACACACATTGAGAAGGCAGGCGTAATATTCTCTCTCCAAGAGTCTGACACTGTCTGGCCCGCTTGCTTCAGTCAGTCAGGCCGCTGAGACACGAGAAGAGAAAATGCATGCATTTATCTAAACTGTCCCCATCTCCACGGCAGCAGGAACCACAGCTTTACGGATCTACTGCCTATTCAGAGCAGGCGAGTGACTTACAGACCCTGACACACACTTAAGCCATTTGTGACACAGCACAACCCAAGCTGTATTTCCTGTAGTAAAATGCTCTAGTGTCAGTTAAAAGGAGGAGCTGTATTTTCCAGAAAAGTCTAGATTTTTACACACTCTGGTGGAGCTGGCCCTCTTATTAGTGACTAGTAGATCTAGTGGAAGATGGTTTGGTTTATAAATGGTTGCTACGGCTAGAGATGTACCTGAAGCTGAATACATTATTCATAATATATATATACGTATATACAAAAAAATATTTGTTAGAAGCAGTCACTACTTGCTAGATAACAGAGCCATTGGAATTTTAGATGTTTATCTAAAATATCGGGCTCTCACTAGCAAGCGCAAGCACAGGCAGTGACTGCTTCAAGTGAATATTTTTTTCTTCTGTTATTTGTTAGAAGCAGTTACTCCTTGTGCGTGCTTGCTAGTGATAGCCTGATATTTTAGATAAACATAGAAAATTCTAATGCTATATTAAGTGTTTAAAGTGAATTACTGAAATGCGCACAGCATGATCAACCGCATTGCAGTTTCTGTATATCGTGCATCTCTTTCAGAAATCAGAGCTTGTTGATAGTGAGTTCTGTTGTTTTTTTGTTTTTTTAGTTTCTAATTAAAGCAATACAATTGATGAGGGAGAGCAATCCACAAAAAATAAATAAATATATATATATATATATATATATATATATATATAGAAAGTTTGCCTGCTGGGGGGAAAAAAATGGCCAAGCTGGTTGGCTGGTCTTAGATGGTTTAAGCTGGAAGTAGCTGATTTTAGCTGGTCTGGCCAAACTGGTATTCAGCTGGTTTTAGGTGGTTGGTCAGCTGGCCTGCCAGCCTAACCAGCTAAGATCAGCCTGATCAACTAAAGAAGTGGTCAAAACCTCTCTAATACCTGCCTGCAAACCAGCTATGACCAGGCTCTAAAACTAGTCAGCTTAGGTTATATAATCAAATTAAAAAAGTAACAGCACACCTCTCTTTATGCCACACTATTTGAGGTTTTATTGATGTTCATATAGCACAGAGAGGGTCACAGACCTAAACAAACTCTTAATTTTACGTTTTAATCTTTGTTCTACACTGTGATACGTTCCTCAGAAAATGCCAGTAACACAATGGTGCGAATTGAAGTTGTTGACTTTCTCCTCGTTTTGTCTCTGTGCCAAAGGAAATGTGAGTAAAAGAGACACACTGACAATGCTACGAGAGGTAAATGACCCCTGGAACATCTTTCTGTCTCATTCTTTCATTCATTCAGCAGTTTAATATTCATCACATCCCTTCAGCTCTGCCCTCACAGGCGTCCCACCGCCCAGATCGCCCCAAATCCCCTCACAAATCCCCACTTCAACATTACCTCGTTTACAAAAGCAAAGTCAAGACAAAAAGAGCACGTCTCCGAGCAGTGCCGCCTTTAACATGCAAGACGCAGCCATTGAGGCGACAGAGAGGCACTATTATGAGCTCTTTCACCTCTGAGAATGTTCCTTTAATGATTCTATTCTGTTTCCATGTTATTCCTTTGCTTCCTTCATTATGTTAATAATTTCTTCACCTCAAGACAACAGATTTGCCCACAGTATCACACCAGAGCAAACAGAGAGGTGTTAACCTGAAAATTTACCTTGAAAAACCAGCCTCTCTCTTTAATGCGCCCATGCGCACGGTGATTTATGACCTTGCAGAGAACTTGTTTTTAAAATCCTATTACATATTATGTGAAGTCCGAGCTGTCCGCAAACCTCTGTTTAACACAGATTTATTCAGTCATTTAAAGGCAATTCTCTCCAATCAGGGTTTATAGCTCATCGTTACCAAACAGGCTACTAAAACGAAGGTCTAATCTCACACATACACACAGCAAATGTGTGACATATGTTACTGTTCCTGCCCTGCAGGGGACGTACAAACCTTCTGATGAGTCTATCAGGAGGACCCCTGCCGCCGTCTCCAATTCTTAAAGGAGCAGTTGAATTTAAATTCTGTCATGATTTACTGACCTTCATGTTGTTCCAAATGTGTTTCTTCTGTGGAATACAAATGCTTTTCTTTCTTTCTTTTTCAGACAACAAAAGTAGTATGTGACCAAGGGTTGTCAAGCTCTACATAAGCACCATAAAAGTATTTACATAGTCCATATGACTCGTGTACTATATTCCAAGTCTTCCAAAGTTATGCAATAGCTGTATGTGAAAAACAGGCTAAAATAAAGTAATATCATGTAAATTAAGGTAATTTTAATATATATGCAGTGCCCAGCACTAATGAGTACCCGCCCTCTGTAACTTAACAAATTCAGCAATTACTCTTTACTTAGAAGACATGTTAAGGGTTCTTTAGAGATATAATGTTCCAGCAGGTCTGCTTAATCAATTACCAAAGAAAATGTGAAAATTATTCAGGAAAATAAGATTATCTTATCAAATTAATAAAATGTTGTGTTGCAAAAATGAGTAAACCCTCCTGAAAGTTATTAAATAAAGCTAAATAAAAATGTTCTGGTGTAAGCTTAAAGCAATTTTTGTTCAACAGGTAAGCATGTTGAACTAAAACATTTAAAGAGAAGTAATTTCTTGACAATTATGAGTGTTATATAGCCCAATTAATCATTCTGATAACAAGGAAACCACTTGGGAGAAAACTGTCAGGAGACTTATTTCATTGCACAAACAAGGACAATGGTACAAAAGGATTACCAAATCATTGTTTTAAGTGTAAAAATACACCAAAAGTAACACAAAAATTAAATAAATAATGGACTTGTGACAAGGCCCCTAAAATAATCAAGCTTTCACTTTAAAGGGGTCATGTGATTTCAATTTTTCCTTTGTCTTTGGAGTGTTACAAGCTCTTGGTGCATAAAGAAGATCTGTAAAGTTGCAAAGACTAAAGTCTCCACTCACAACCTGTAAGTAAGTTTTCATATTTAAAGAATTTGCCACTGGCGATTCAAACGCGAGTTTTGAACAGTGTAGAGTAGCACTTGTTGTTTGTCATTTCTCCGATCACAAATGCAGTACACCAAATACACAAAATAATGTTCTTTTTAGCAACGTCATATGACCCCTTTAAGCTTTTATTTAGTGATGAGTGTTTTTATTTATTTTTTTGTGTGTGTGTTGTTTTATTTTTGCTAGAAAAACAGGAGAAATATGTTTTTCAAAATGGAAATTTATTTATATTAAATCTTGAAATCCAAAAATACAAAATGTGCTTCAAGGGGCAAGAAAATACATAGTCTTAAAAATGAGAATATATATATTAAAGCTATTGGGGGGGGGGATATATTTATGTAGTAGTAGTAGTATTTTATATTCTTACTATTCCTTTAAACTTTCTAACAAATTAGTTTTTCTTTTATTCTGCTTTTGTGGGTCTCACATGACACACTGTATGACTGAGGGTCAAATTCAGCCCAGCTCACATTTTGGTCTGTTTCAACCATGATACACTGACACACACTTGCACAACACATGCACAAGGAGCATATGCATAAAAACTGTCACACACTCTCACACCCTAACAGCAGACTTTAGCTGCATCAACTGGTACTGAGAAAGCTTGTTGAGGCTTGTTGCAGATTGGAGTGGATCTGGTGTACAGAGCAGAACAGCACGTGTGTGTTAATGAGACTAAAGGTAATCGAGGCTGGTTACTGCTTGCTACAAGCATGGCAAATAAAATATGCCCACTTACCTACAGTAAAGTAACACAGACACACCCTTGACGTCATAATATACGAAATACACAAAACATTCCCCCATCATTTGCTCACTACTTCCTCTCACACACAGAACAGATGTACAGGAGCATCTCTATGATTATACAACATATAGATGGGGTATACAGTGACTTAAAGGTACACATCAGCCTCACTCACAAAAAGTCTGAATATCACTGTAATTTTCTGAGCTGTTTTTGCGATGATTTTTGAACTGGCCTGGCTGTTATTTTAGCCAATGTATGAAGTCAACTCTCTTTTAAGAGATAGTTGACCTAAAAATTAAAAATGTCATTGTTGTTTACTCGCCCTCATGTCATTCCAAACCTGGATGACTTTCTTTCTTCTATGGAACAAGAAGATATTTTGAGAAATGTCTCTTACAATGGAGGTCACTGGACACCAAAACTGGTTGGTTGCATTTTTTATATTTTGTTTTGTTTCACAAAGCGAAAAGCACCATTTTTGGGTGAACTATCCCTAGTAAAAAGTAATATATTTAAAATACATTTATTTCATGCCAAGTATAGTTCAAATCTATTTACATATTTACTGACACATCGCTCGAGACTTACTAATATAAAAGTTATCATTTTAACTTTATTTGGAGTACTACTTGTGTACATTGCACAGTTTTTATATTAAGCCTAAAATGTGTTTTAATGTCACTATTGATGAGGATTGTAGGATCTTTGAATAATTTTGATCTTTATGCAAGATATTTAAAGTGTACCTGAAGTATACTTGCAATATTTTCACTTTAGCACAATCAAATACACCTAAGTACAGTATATCTTTAGTTACTTCAGAACTACTTCCACACAATTCAAGTGCCTTAAGTACAAAATTAGTTGTTTCAATTTAGCAGACTTTAAGTATACTTTAAATGAATCAGTTTAGTATACTAAAAGTACAATAGCAAGGCATTTTTATTAAGTGCAAAAATATGTAAATGTATTTGTAGTATACGTAGCATGCAATATATTTCAAATACATTCTAGTATATTTATTTTTAGGGATTTCTCTAATTGCAATATTACAATATATTAGAACATTAAACATTATTTCGCCTAAATATAGGCTACTGTAAGATTGGAAATGTATTTTCTTGTATCAGAAATATATTTGAAAGATTTTAAGGTTGAAACTAGATATATTCTTTTATATATATATATATATATATATATATATATATATATAATTTAGTATATATTTAAAATATATTTTGACTACAATTTATTTATTTAATTGTTTGTTTGTTTATTTGCATATGGTTGCAGCAAATCAAATTTGCATAGAAAGTAGGCATGTTTATACTGAAAAGAACAATTATTGTTTAATTAATACATTTAATTTAACTAAATGGGATAGTTCACATAAAAAAAAGAATATATTCCTTTCATCTAAAAATTATATATTTTTAAGTTTATGTATTCAGTTAAAGTCAAAGAGGTCCATTGTTGATCCAGTATTTTCTTCTGTGTTCCATAGAAGAAAGACATTCATACAGATACAGATCTTGTATTCATACAGAATTTGAAATGATGACAGAATTTACATTTTTGGGTGAACTATCTCTTTACGTCTATGTGAGTCTATGCAGAGATGAATAACCGCATAATATATTTTACCACAACAGACTGGCTGTTTAGGAAACACAGATTAAGTCCCAGAATTTCAAACATTATAAAGTCAGACACATTCAGATAGTCTTATCATGTAGAGCTTAAACATAATCTCTTGAACCTGCAACATCAGGCTAAAAAAAAAAAATCCTTTATGACTTGACAAGAGAAGAAGATCTGATACTGATGTGTAAAAGAGCGACATTAAGAATGTCAGTCAGGAACAGTGTACTGATGTGGATTAATAGCTTAATGTCTAATTAGTTTCAGTCTCTGATCTCAAGAAACAACAGACACACGTCCCTCAGCAAACAACAGGTTATGAGTGCTGAGCAGTATATCCCCAGCACAGACAGATATTATCACGACCAGATAAGAGCAGCTAAGGTGAGCGGGAAGATGTCACCTGAGTCCAAAAGACAGATGGAATGAGAAAGAATATATGACATTTTCCGGGAGAATGAGATCCTAGAATCTCTAAAAAAGGAAAATTATTTCGCATATAAATTTCATGGCAATGAGTCAATAAATAATGAGCTCGAATGTCATTTCCTGTCTTCAATCTGTTGGTTCGAACGGACGCTGACATATCCCTCTGGAAATTACCTATGGCAGCGACTATGAATATGATTATGTCTATCTGAGCCACGTTGATAGCTCAGTACATTCATAATTAATGTAAGTGTCAACAAAAATCTCCAGTTCTTGTGCCATAGTCTTAAACCGTTTACACATCCTGTCTGCAGCTTCCTGTTGGGATGTAAACACAAGTTCAGAGGAGAACTGTGTTAGTAGATAGAGTAGAAACTAAAGAAGCAAACAGGACTTTTTTGAATGTTTAAGGGGGTCTGACTGTTCGGAGGGCGTGTGCAGGACTGTGTCTTCAGGGACAGGGCACTTTCAGAGGGTGGTTGACCGGAGTTACAGCTCGTTGACCCAGAACCATGACACTTTACATCAATGTGTAATCAGAACAAAAACACTCATCCTTACTTTTATTGGCCAATATTCATGTCGTAAGATTAAAACTGCTGCCAACACTGAACCACCCACTGAGACAGACTGTCTGTCTGTCTGTCTGTCTGTCTATCTATCTATCTATCAATTACGTCCGTCCGTCCATCCGTCCATCCATCCATTCAACCGTATCTATCTATCTATCTATCTATCTATCTGTTTACATCAATGTGTAATCAGAACAAAAACACTCATCCTTACTTTTATTGGCCAATATTCATGTCGTAAGATTAAAACTGCTGGTAACACTGAACCACCCACTGAGACAGACTGTCTGTCTGTCTATCTATCTGTCTGTCTGTCTGTCTGTCTGTCCGTTCCTTTCAACCGTATCTATCTATCTATCAATTCCGTCCGTCCATCCATCCATCTGTGTCCGTCCATCCATCCATTCAACCGTATCTATCTATCTATCTATCCATCCGTCCGTCCATCCAACCATTTCTATCTATCTATCTATCTATCTGTCTGTCCGTCCGTCCAACCATGTCTATCTATCTATCTATCCGTCCGTCCGTCCGTCCAACCATGTCTATCTATCTATCTATCTGTCTGTCCGTCCGTCCAACCATGTCTATCTATCTATCTATCTATCTATCTATCCATCTGTCCGTCTGTGTCCGTCCATCCATCCATTCAACCGTGTCTGTCTGTCTATCTATCTATCTATCTGTCTGTCTGTCTGTCTGTGTCCGTCTGTCTTTCTTTCTTTCTTTCTTTCTTAATTTCTAACTGTGTCTATCTATATATCTATATATCTATATATATGTCTTTTTTACAGTAATGTACTCTAGGAAATAGACAAAAATACGGCACAGACAAAAACTGTGTTTAAATAAATTATGAAGTAATACTTTATCACATCTGCTCTCTACATACTCTCTAGGAAGTGACTATCCAAAGAAAGACATAAAGGAAGACTCGTCGTCTTCAGAGGAGTGTAATTATGGACCATTTATTGTGTTCAGCTGTGTGAAGTGTTTTGAAGGTTTATATGTCAGAGCAGTTGGTCTCAGTAGCAGGAGGGGTCGGGCTTGTCCGAGCCTGGTTTAGTCTCTCACTCTCTCAGAAAGATGAACATTAAATCGCTGAATCATAATCTTCAACGCAAATAACACACCCTCTACGCACGCGATTTCACCAACAGGTTGTGACAAAAAATGATTTTGCATGATGGAATTGAGCGTAGAATACACCATGGGTCACTGTAGCTTTCATGATTAGACATTAAAAAAAACTGCCCTTTCTGCCAAAGAACCATACCAATTTTTATTCAAAATCAGATTTATCTGGAGTATTTCATTTTTGTACTGATGGACATGTCCCTTGGAAATATGAAACTGTCCAAATTAATTATTCTAAACAGTATTGCACAGAAATTCAGCATGACGTTATGACAGAGCGAGTTATGCAGTCTGGGTGTCAAGCAGTCGGACTCAGAGGCTCCAGACCCTCACACACACACATGCACACACACACACTGCCCGATTAAGAGCGTGACTGTGGCATGATGCTGGTCTGGGCTCCATTTGTCACACAAGTGTTGCACTTCCACGGCCTTGTCTCTCTGTGTGTGTCTCTCTGTGCCATCTGTGGGGGCTGGACGGTACTAAATCAGGCTGAGCAGTGAGAGTGGATGGGCTGCAAAGGTCTGCTGGCTAACCCTTCACCCTACACCCCCTGCAAAGCTCTCAAGAGGCTGGGAGTGCCCACCTCTGCCCCTCTGCCGTCAACCTCACACATACAGTAGACAATGGCAGACCAGTAGCAAGTAGTTTAGAAGTCGTTCTGCCTTCCTACTGAACATTCACATGCTAACGAACAGTACTGGGGGTGATAATAGAGAGGTGTGTGTCACAAGTGTGTGAGTGTGTGCTTATGCATGTATGTAATTGCGAAGATGTATAGGGGAAGGGTCAGGTGTTATCACTGCCCCAACCTCTCGACCCCCGACTTTATTAAGCCTCTGCATGCATTTAATCTAGCTTTTACAGCTTAAAGAAATAAAAAAAATAGCTGTTTTTTTGTCTTTGATGTATAGATTAATCATTTGATTAGCATGATTATGCAGTATTGAAGGCTATGCCCATTTGGAAGAAAAATCTCCTTTTTTAAATAATGTAATTAAATGGAGATTTTGTCTTTTGACCTTAGCCTATGTCTCTTTCTAGTGATTCTTTTTAGAAAAAGAACCACGTGTGTCACCTGGAGTTTCTGAAGAGATCTCAATAATCACTCAAACTATGCTCAGATTTGCAAGGATAACAGTCTGTGATTACAAGTCAAATGTGAACATTCAATTTAGGCTATAGCTCTTAACTAATGTATGTCCACAATTGATTATGAATATTTCTCTTAAGAAATTTTGGTAGAAACATTTGAGATAAAGTTGAAACTTTAATGAATCGTAACTGAGATCTCGATTATGTCTCATGAGCTTATGAAAGAACAACCTTTGAATAACAAAAAATAATTTGGGAGGTCTTAGGACATACAACTTTCACTTTTCAATTTCCTCTACCTGCTCTATTTCCCTGTCACGTCTTCACCTGTGCTGATGAGTTTATTAACAGCAGACTCAACTAGGTCAGTGGAACACATTCTAAAACTATTACCTGTATGTACAATGTGTGTCTGTCCAGTTACCTGCAGGATGTGATGGCATTCTGAGTTGCTTCTCCACAGTTATATTTGCATTTAATGTTCTAATCATTATATCTACTCCAATTGCAGCGAAGAGGGATTTAGCGACTGCTGAGAGCAGAGATAATATTGACTTTTAGATGCTTGTGTGCATTTCACAGCAAAATGTATGCACTCATAAGAACCACAATACTAAATACTGTCGACTGCAGTGTCTCTGCACAGCTGCCAAATCCTCTAACACTCTGCACCATTCTTTGTTTCACTATCAGCTCGTATGTGTTAATGTTCACACTCGTACACAATACAACCTAAAGTAAATCTGTAACTAATTCATACAGCAGCTTACGTTAATATTTAATTTATCAACAAACATTTCGAAATATACTTGACCACATATACTGCAAACTTGAATTGTATTTGTGCAGACATGCATATGCAAGCAATAAACTTTGAAAACTTTGATCGCAGCTGCGTTTAACGTACAGATTAAGAGAAAGTTTTCTATGCAGGCCTTCATTATTGAAAACGGTTCTGAAAGGTTGACGGTGAAAATGCATGGGAGCACTGTGTCAAAATAAATTCTATTTGCTCCTTTCCTTTTTCGCCTCAAGCTGAAAGTCAAGATTTCCTTCCAAAGAGCAGTTCCAAGGAGTGTGGTTCGTTGTCCTCCCTTCCCAAAACAGTTCTGTGGAAAAGATTTAACAAGCAGCTTACTGCTGGGGGAAGGGATTGGAAAGAGAGGGGGGCCCCTCAGGGTCACCAAGATGTGAGGGCCTCTCGCATATATACACACAAGAGATTTAAGACACTTTATTGGTGTGTTAAAAAGTGTTTACACTGCAACTGCATTAATAAATATTATATACATATCTTTATATACATAAATAGATACACATATACAGACAATAAAGGTCTCACACTCTGGCAGGAGAAAGAAAAAACAGCCGAGCAAGGGAAAGCAGCCAAAAACCACATCTACTAGCGCTGGAGTGGATAGAGGGAGTAGAGAGAAAGAGAGGGAGAGGGATAGAGAGAGGGAATAGGGAGGGATCCGTTTCTAGGCTAGGCTGTGGTTGGCTCTGCTGATGGATGGACTCGGAATGGATCGAGTTACACCATTTGCCATGCATTAGTTTGTTTTCCCCGCTCAGAACGGAGAGAGACACATCAAGCTTGACTCAGAGTTGTTGCGATCCAAATCGCGTAAAGAGAATCACGGATTCAGATGAGGTGAGTTGATTTAATAGAGAAAATGCAGCGTTACGAGCGTTTGAGCCGGTGAAAAGGGAAAAGAAGTGAAAAGAAAAAAGATTTCCAAAACATCAGAAGTACTATAGGTGCAGCGCAAAAATAGAACTGGAGCTATTTTTATTCACCCTGTTACCCGTTCACACTGATTCGGATTGTTTAAAAGCGGACTGACGCACGCGCTTAAAGTTCTTCATTCTGAAGAGTAGATCTCTTGAGGTAATTACTTACTTAGTTTTATTTGGTTTGGGTTGTATTGGTTTGGTTTGGTGAATGACGGGGGGATGGTACTAGAGGAGAGGGAGGGTCTTGGTGCTATTTGATCGGTGAGCTTTTGAAGATCACAAAGCTTTATCCCGGGGACGAGCTGGACGAACCCCACGGGCTCTGGGAATTGTTTTGGGTGGTTCGGATAAAACAAACACATGGGAATCTTCTTGCATTATGGATCGAGCTGCACACATGCTGTCTAATCTTCACTGGATTTAACAGCGTAAAGCATTTTGGAATATAACGCGGAGAGGGTATCGTAGTCTACATGCTCATTTGGAGAACATTCAGGTAGGATTTCTGTTTTCCTTTTTATACTTTGTTGTCACACAGATGTTGGAGTAAATGTAGCATTTTGTTGTACTGCAACTTTTTTTCTGCATTTGGACTGTTAACTCAACACGGATGGAAGCGCTTGGATAAAAGTAACTGATTGTATTTGGCATTATTAATGAGAGAAAAGCAGTGCCTTACTGTCACATCCTGTTGATACATTGCTTTTATTATTCGATTGAAAGGGGGAAAATAATACAAAATACTGTTTGTATAATGTTTCTTCTTGATACTACTATCATAATATAAATGAAAAATAATTCATTACAAAAAAAAAAAACGAAAAACGGGATTTAAACAACTCAATGTGGGAAACTGATTCAAGCATTTGATTCCTCAATTGTATCGTTTCTTCTTACGTAGGCTATAATAAAACGGGGAGATGGCACAAGAGTAAGAAATTAACTCGGACGTTGGGCTAAAATACCACAGATAATCAAAATACGGGGGCAACGTGCTCTTACAGTGAATCCCCATGTTTTTACATAACAATTGAAAGGTAAATAATACAAATATTATGAAATACTTGTATTCATACATTTTAGTGTCAATTTCAATTAGTTAATTCATTTTAAATATTTGGCATTGCTTGTGATTTATTTGAGGGAAAAACGCCCTCATAAAGGTCATAAATGCCCCTGAAAATCAATGTCAGTTAATTTCTGACAATGGGTGGAACAGATGTAGCCTATCTTAATGCACTTCAGACCCCTCCTGTCCCATAATGATGAGGGATCCAAGTTCGCATAGTAGTAGAACAAGGCAGATTTGCCTAGGAGTTGCATCATAAAATTTAAACTGATACGATCTCTTGAGCAACAAAATAATATCTCTACTGCCTGTAGAATGTGGTCCGAGGTAGAGGGAGAGAGAGAGAGTGTGTTGTTGTGTAAAGTGGGTTTTGGAGCCCACGGTCATGCATTAACACAATCAATTTCCCAGCAGAAGCCATTACCGACCCAACACTCTTCTGTTGTCTTTATGCATTTACTGCAACTCTAAGAGATTCGTCACGCCTCGGCTCCAGCTTGAACGCTTTGATTCACATGCTCTGTTCAGAGACGGAGTTCAGGTCCGGTTCCGAGTGGAGAAGGTTTAGTTTGAAGATGCTTTATGCTGTTCATCTGGGCTGAATCGGCGACAGAGAAACTGTTGAGTGACATCCAAGATGCGCTGTGAAAAACACGCACGTAGCAAATGAAACGAAAAGAGTTTTTACGTGGAGTGGCAGCCGTCAGACGAATGAATGAACTACTGAGTGAATGAGTCGTTAAGGAAGAAATTGCACAGTTATCTCGTTTAGTTCTGAGTACGTGCAGAATGTTGCGTGTTGAGGCAAATGCTGACTGCAAAACATGAAGTAGGCTAGGGGAGACCGAGGTAACATGTATTTAAAATTATTTTATATTTCACAAATTCATAGGCTACCATATTTGAGGTTGTAAGACAAATAGAAAACATACGTTTAAATTCTGTACATCTGTTGTACATAAATTTAATTTTCTTCAAAACAATTATGCCATAACCTCAGTCCACCCATTTTATGTGAAACATGGTAATTCACAACTGTTAAGAAACAGAAAACATTTTAATTCAAAACAGCAAGCAACAAATGTAGAACAAATACATAAAACATAAGATAACAACTAAAACATAAGCTAAAACGTGTTTGTGCTGAGCTTTTGTTTAGATCATGAGAACCGCATGTCCCCAAAAGGACAGTAAAACCTGAAATCACCTACATTGTGTGAAGCATCTTACCTTCCCCAGGAGGAAAACAACTTAATAAACAAAATTTTGATTCTTTGAAGATTTTAATCTTCATTAAAATGCAGAAAAACAGTTTTGTGATGGTTAGGTTTAGGGGTCAGGGATAGAAAATAGAATTTGCTTAGTATAAACACAAGTCAATTTAAATGGATGTCCACAATGACAGAAAAACACAGGCTTTTTTTTTTACATGTAGAGGAATAGCTTGTGTGGATGTACTGTATATCAAGTTAGTCTTACAGCTTCTACTGTGACCTCAGAAGGGTGCTGGTCATTTATAATAGTGATTTCACCCTGTAGCTGATTTTTAATTGGTTAAACGGTTTCAACTCCGTATTACAACACTCCCTGCTCTTCTCTAACCACTTCTCGCTGTTTGACCATATGGAAGTTAATGAGATATGCTGTTCTCCTAATGCATGCTTTTGTTAGTTTGTCTTTCATTAATGTGTGGCATCAAGTTTAAGAGGTTCATCTCTTAGAAATACTATAAATGCAAACCACAAGAGTGCACGGCCCCCCTGCGTTTCCTCTTATCTCTGCTGAACCTGTCAACCCTCTTTCAGAGAGCGCCAGATAACATCTACCTCTGCTGAAACTTCACCGTGAAGCAGCCTCAGCACTTTTCATGTGGGTGTGTGAATAAAGTCAATCACAACAGCTGGCCACATTGTGTCCACTAAGCCCACGCCAGTCCTGCTGTCTTGTGTTCAGCCTCGGTCAGGCTTGAGTAACTGATTTAACCTTTAAAGCATGGAAGTCTCCTCACTGGCCCAGAGTGAACGGACCATGAACTCTCTATTGTTCCCTTAACACACACACACACACACACACACCTGCAGGAGATGTCTTTGGGAGAGTGGGGGTGGGGAGTATGCACAGGTGGGACAGTGACCCGTCTTACAGCTGTGGAGTAACAAGTTGTGACCCCTTAGCTGTAATCCTACTGTAAACAACTTTATGATTTCAGTGCTCTTGTGTGGGAGAGCTCTAATCTCAGCGTGAGTCTCTCTGAAACCACACACATCACAACTGCTGAGTTGTGAAAACAGATACGAGGGCCCATTTTTCAAGATCATTTTGCAGTTTTAGTGGGCAGTATGACCAATATCTTATGACAGTTTTACCAATATCTTAATTTTATTACTAAATAATTATATTACTAAATAATGTCGTTTTTTTAAATAAATAATAACTATAACTAACTATACATGTAATTATAGTTATTATTTATAAAAAATACTATATATAAATACTGTCTACATACTACACAGTAATATAGTTATTATATATATTTATATATTTTTTTTAAATGTGCATAATCCAGTTACTTATATACATTACAAACAAAAGATACTTAACTGACTTGATTATTATTTATGTATGATATAATGATTTGGACACAAACCAAAATATATAATTATTCATAAAGAATAGTACATTTTATTTTATTAAACTGATACTTTATCAAACTAATATTTCAGACTCAAAATTTTGATATAATGAGCCACAGTGCCACATATCAGTGTAAAATAGCTGATACATGCAAACCTGTGACTGCATGTTAGTTTTCTATATTACATATGAATCTTTTTAAGTATATTTATTATATTTATATATGTTTTTGATAGATTTTATACAATACCTTTTGAAATGAAAAACAGTAAACATTATAGTTCAGACTCAAAATTCTGACAATACCACAGTGCAATGCAAAATATGCACACGTGTGACCACAAATTATTACAATTTTTTTTTTTTAATGCAGAAACCTGGCAAAGTTGATTGCCAATCATAAATGATTAAACTCTGTTTTGTGTTGTGCTTAACAAATACCCTTAATAACTAGTTCTACACTTAAATACATGTTTGGTACACGTCCCTTCACTGTATTATCACATTTTTCCAGGTTTCTTCTTTTTCTCTTATATGTAAATATTGTAAAGCACTCCTGAGCACTGATATCTGCTTGTATATATCTGCCTCGGTATAGATTCTCTAGCAGCTGGCACATTTTTGCCATTGTGTGGTATATCATCATACTCGCCATCCCTATTTTACAGCTTCTGTTGATTTATTCTTTCACCTTCTTTCTCAGTGTCAGGCCTCAGGCAGACCTGCAGGGTTCATGTTAAACCAAAGCAAAGTGATTGTGAAATGCAACTCCTCGGTTAAGTGACATAATTCTCTCCTGCATCAGGATGCATGAAGCTAACCTTAGCACATCAGCTGCACCATTGGGGAGTGTTTATTTCACAAGGTTAACTGAAGCCACAGAACGTCACCGACCGGCTTTGTTCTTTTGGCCTTCACTCTCGCATTTCCTGCAGCTGGACTCTCGTGGGTGGGCGCTGGGTGGATCTGCTGCAGGCAATCTTACTAGAACGACCTGCCAACACAAGCGGCGTGCCAGCATCCCGGGAAACGCAGCCAAAAACATCAACGAGTGTGCGATTGCGTCGCACGGAGAGCGGCTGTAATGAGAGTAGCCGGGGAGCAGCTAAACACTAACAGGTTGCGTGACTAGTCGCCTCTCTCAACGCAGGGCCTGTCCAGGCTCATACACTGGAGGGCAAGAATGGAAAACCAAACCAAGACATTCAATAGAAAACACGTTGCGCTCACTGTATATTGAAAAGAAATTCAAGCCGGCAGACCTTTGTATGTCCTTTGTTTCTGTTTTGCATTAGGTTTCTCTCGCTCTCTTTGCCCGAGCCTGGTGTTTTTCGTATGCCGGAATAGTTGTGGTATTGTAGCGTGTCTGCGTAACTCCCTGTTGTGTTTCTATGAATAATGATTAGAGCTTGTGAGGAATTTCTGTCATTGACAATGAATATGTGCTGGAAATATCCTTCTTTATTTCTTGAAGTAATATCCAGGTGGAGGAAATGATATGGCACTGTGAAGCTGTGATTAGACTCTCAGTGCTGTATTAAACTGGGGCTCCTCTTGTACACATCGCTTAATCCATACGGTGTTTCCCGACCCCTCTGAGAGCGCCGTTCTGCTGATGTGTGCACTTCTGTACGGATCAAGGATGAGCTTGGGAAAAGAAATTCATTTGTAACTCTGTTATGATAGACACATTTTTTGATCCCTTGACCTTTGACTTCCACTGTGTGTCCAAACATTAAAGCTTTTAATCGCTCAAGCTCACATGGGCAAGGGCAACTTCATCTTCATTCCTGTCTCGTCTTCTGGTCTCTCCTTTTCTCATCTTGTCTCGTCTTGATCCTTCTCTTTTTATCTCATATTATCTCTCATGCTTGTCTCATACAGTGTGTCTTCCTCATCTTGTTTGTCCTGTTTCTGTCTGTCCTTCTCCATTCTGTCTCCATTTTTGTCCTTGTCACCTTGTCTCATCTTTCTTTTCTTTTTCTTCTCTTCTTTTTTTATATAATCTGTTCTGTTTTCATCTCGTCTCTCATCTTGCCTCTCCTTTTCTTCCCTTCTTGTCTCTCATGTTTGTCTCATGTAATCTGGTGTGTCCTTCTCATCTTATCTGTTCTATTTTGTCTTGTCTCCGCTTATCTTGTCTCATTTTTCTCATCTTGCCCCTTTCTTTTCTCTTTCTTGTCTCATCATCTCTTGTTTTCTTTTTTCTGTTTTATTTTTATGTCTCATGTCCTCTCCTTGCCTCTCTTTTCTTCAATTCTTGCCTCATCTTGTCTTTTTTCCTTCCTATCCTGTCTCTCCTTATGTCTCTGGTCTCGTCTTGTCTCTCTTTTCTACTTATCTTATCTGGTCTGTCCTCATCTATACTATTTGTCTCTGCTCCTCTCGACCCTTTCTTTTCTCATCTCGTCATTTCTCTTCTTTTCTTCACTTCTTGTCTCATACGTTCTATTCTCATCTTTTTCTCAGCTCCTCTCCTTGCTTCAATTCTTGCATCGTCTTGTCGCTCCTTTTCATCTCATTTTGTCTTTTATGCTTGTCTCAACACCTCTTGTTTCCTTTTTCCTCATCTTCACCTTTTATTGTCTCACCTTGTCTCATCTAGCCTTTTTCCTTCCCTTTTTTCCTTTTTCCTTTATATTTTCTTGTCTTTGTTTCTAAGCTGGTCTTTTGTCTCTCCATCTCTTTTCATAACTTCGTCTTCTCAAATCATCAACCTTTTCTCTCATCCCATATAAGAAATTGCCAGAGAAAGAGTCATTTCTACTGATCCAAACAAAGCACGATAGCCCAGAATCCCTTGCAGTCAGCCTGTAGAAATGAAGATCCATTATGGCAACAGATGAGCGGAGAACCTCCCTTCCTTGAAGGACTGTGGATCGTATTTCATAAGGAGAATTTTCCTAGGTCACATCCCCCATTCAGCTGATCAATGGAGAGCTGATTAATCAACAGCTAATCAATAATAGCAGGGTGGTACAGGCAGCATATGCATATTACAGCATGGGAGCAGGTGCGCAGGGCTGCTAATTGCAAAAATGTCAATACTGTAAGTGAGCATGTGTGGCCAGATGCGCTCAGGAAGTGGTTGAGGCCTGACTCACTCACTCTCTCTCTCTCTTTCTGCCAAGCTGTTTGTTGTCTCCATGTAAATTGTTTATATCCGTTCAGGCTTTGCTGGCATGAATAATTTGTAGCTTTATAAATATTTGACTTTACACTGCTCATTAATATGCACAGATGATTGTCTCTCCAGGACACGACCCCAACCACAGCACTCTGAAAATCTTCCTGTTTGGATGTCCATTTCGAGACTTCTGTGCCAGGCACAGCAAACACACTCCCAATCATAGTACTCAGCCCAAACACACATGCACATTTAATAGTGCACAAATTCCATTCTAAAATACAGTGTACATGTGCATCAGAGCTAGCTGATAACAGCGTTCACGTTTGTGGTGTCTTAAGCGCTCGCTTTCCACTCCCTCTTTGTCTGTTTTTTGACCTTCCTCTCATGGACAGATTTTTAATCATGGGTATTGGCTGCCAAATACACACACACTAAATTAATTGTTGGGAGTGAACCTGCACGTGTATACAGAAAAACCAGGCGTTCTAATCTACACAGCAAATCCTGACGGAGGTCATGCACAAAAACACAAGAGCAAGTAGTTAAAAATAGTGGCTGATGTATGCTGACGTCTGCATGTGTTTGTGTGTGTTACAGGTAACATCTACATAAGTGCAGTACAGGAGGTGTGTGCCCTCTGTGCCAGCGATGGGGTGGCGAGAACTGACGATTGACCTGCTGCTGCTACTGCTGCTGGTGGCATCCCATCTGGAGGCTGTGAGCTTTCCTGAGGACAACATCCCTTTAGACATTGTGGACCGACACTGTAAGAACCAGACACCAGACTGTTTCTGAACTGCCCCCATCTACATAGGATCTTTATCAAAAAGAAGAAAAAAAACATACTGGTGTTTCTTGAACTAAGGGCACTTTTGGGACTGCAGGCTTTTAGAAAGTAAACTGCCATGAAGCGCACTTTTTTACACTCTCACTAGTGCATCACAGTTCCCATAAACAATGGCTAGTGGATATACATGCAACATGGAAAATTTCAGTTTGCATCTTCTGTATTGCACAAAACAGTGACACTTTTTGCATAATTTAACAAAATTACACTTGGGCACACAATAAAAATATTGCCATGTTCTCTGTAAGAAGACATGCACATATAAAGTAATTGCATTAGCGCTGCTGTGCTCTGCAGTGAGAAAACACTCCAGCATGCTGACAGTGCAGTCGCTGAACATCAATGCAGGACCTGCATTCATTACTTTAGCAAAGTCTTTCTTCAGGGCAGTTTAACATGCAGTTGCCGCAGTCGATCAATACCAACATTGATCTCTGTTGACGCTAATACTGAATAACGGTGCATCTGTTTGTTCCACAGATGCACGACAGTACCCCGTGTTTCGTGGACGCCCCTCTGGCAACGAATCTCAACACAGACTGGACTTTCAGCTCATGACCAAGATACACGATACGCTTTTCATCGCGGGCAGGTAAGTCAGCACAGGATGTGGAAGTGAGATCTTTGACCGTTGGACCTGTTCAGATGAGCTGTTTGATGAACAGTAGAACTATGAGTAGTAATTTGTGTGAAAACTCTCTCTCTCTCTCTCGCAGGGACCAGGTGTATTTAGTGAGTCTGAGAGAGTCCTACAGGAACGAGATTATTCCATACAGGGTGGGTTCACAGTAAATTAATTTATGACCAAAGTGCTCTTGTCCCATTGAGGCACGCCAGGTGATAAAAACTATCTCTTGTTAATCTAAGTTCTAATTCCAGTCATCGAAGCACTTTCTGTAAATCGCTAGGTTTCTGTTTCTGTCTTTCTGTCCCTGCCCATGGTGTAGCACATTGTTAATGTTTAAGAGTGTGGGAAACTGTGTCTAATGGTGATGGTGTGTGATGTCACAGAAGCTAACGTGGCGGTCGGGACAGGCGGACAGGGAGACGTGCGCCATGAAGGGAAAGCACAGAGTGAGTCCTCCACCTTTTCAGCATAAATCAGCCGTCGCTGGTTTTGTAGTATTTACAGCACTAAAGCAACCATCAATCTCACTGTCTTGTCTTCCTTTCAGGACGAGTGCCATAATTTCATTAAAGTCCTGGTTCCTAGAAACGATGATCTTGTGTTCATCTGCGGAACAAATGGTTTCAATCCTATGTGCCGTTACTACAGGGTAGGTCACGCTGTTAGGGCTACGTGACTGTCTGCCTGTTGTTTTGCTTTTAATAAGTGACTGGTTAATGTGGAGCAGTTTACAGTACAATGAATATAAGAACTCTGGATCTCTATATCTTCTATCTATTTCCCTCTCTTATTTAGTTGGATAACTTGGAGTTTGATGGGGAAGAGATCAGCGGTTTGGCCCGATGCCCGTTTGACGCCAAGCAGACGAACGTTGCCCTGTTTGCTGGTATGAGAGCTGTCAGGATAATGAGGAGGATGATGAATAACTTTGCCATGAATTTTAAAGGTTTTGGATAAAATTAACACTCCAATGAGAGCCGAGACTTATGTTGCGCATAAATCAGAAGCCGCGAGAACGTCCTGTCTTCACGCCAGCTCTGTTAGTATACAGACAGGAACGGCACAACCTGGCGAGAATTAGCACGCTGTGATGTCACGTGTGCATCTGAATGAGTCTGTACAGGCCACACACTGCAAAAAAACTCCAGTTCAAATTTCTAAATATTTTTAAAGCATTAAACTCACTAAATTTAACTAGATTCATGCTTGAAACAAGAAATTATTATTAGTAGTAGTATTATGACAGAACGGTTATTTATATTTTAGTACCTGGACCATAAAAAATAGCAGGAACAAGGAAGTTAAAAAGCAAAAAGTGTTATGAAATATCTTTGTGTCATGCATTTATGAGTGTGAAAAATCAGAGTGTGAATAAGCCTTTTGTGTTCTGAGACGTGTGTTGAGCTCCAAGTATAATCGTTGAGTTGTATATAATTATGTAATGAAGATAAAGTGTGTTTTAAGCTCACGTATTTATGTCATAGATGGTAAGCTGTACTCAGCAACCGTGGCAGACTTCCTGGCCAGCGATGCTGTGATTTATCGCAGCATGGGAGACGGTTCTGCCCTTCGCACCATCAAATATGACTCCAAGTGGTTAAAAGGTACAGAAACTCTTGCTTGTTTGCTTCATATACACACTTTGTTAACCTTGCTGAACCCAGTACACATCTGACCTATAACCTGTAACCATACCTTAAAGAAGTGGGTCAGTGACGGAGAAAGAAAATGGTGTGTGTTGATGTAAAATCCAGCTTCCTGTGGCACAATCTAGGTCAACACTTAGCCATACACTCAGCCAACAAAAACGCATCAAAATTTAACTTGGGGTCAGCGACGGAGATGCTAATGCTTCACTCTTTCTCTTCCAGAGCCACATTTTCTCCATGCCGTGGATTATGGGGATTTTGTCTACTTTTTTTTCAGAGAAATCGCAGCCGAGCACAACAACTTGGGAAAGGTATGACTTGCTATGAATTGTGCAATGCTAACATTGCTACGGGTGCTAAATTTCACAAAACACACACAAAAAAGTAATGTGGCGGTACCATGGTATAGTAATGTTATCAGATGGTAATACCGTGGTATCTGAACTGTAATGATGTAGTTCTGATTTGTATGTTAATGTAGTATTCATAGGCTTTTATTTAGAGATGAGTGTTTGTCCCAGAGGGTCAATAGCATCCGTTGCCTCAGGATTTGCTTTAAATTGGCCCATATAACGACTTCTTTGTACCACAAACTAATGAATATTTAAGTTTAGTTAATATTTCAGTCAACACCTGCATTGAGAGCAGGTTTTACAGTAGTGAATTATTAAGATGGTTACATGGTGTTAATTCAAGCCCTCTAGCACATTGCAGTTTTGTTCTATCCAAGAGAAAAAAAAATGTTTCTTGCATATATTTAGATTCGACTTAGCCGTCGGGGAGATAGTTCTATTATTTAGAGAGCGATGCTGAGTTTCTCCTGCTATTTTTCTCTCGCTGCAGGCGGTTTACTCCAGAGTGGCTAGGATCTGTAAAAATGACATGGGAGGGTCTCAGCGGGTGCTGGAAAAACACTGGACATCTTTTGTTAAGGCTCGCCTAAACTGTTCTGTTCCTGGCGAATCGTTTTTCTACTTTGACGTACTTCAGGCTATTACGGACATCATCGAGATTAATGGGGTGCCTTCTGTGGTTGGAGTTTTCACCACCCAGTTGAACAGGTAAAGCTCGTCACAATCCTTTCCAGAAAAACTCCACATAGAAACAGACTTAATAGCACTAACGCCGCCATTTCTGATTTATTTAGTATCCCTGGCTCCGCAGTGTGTGCGTTCTCCATGGCGGACATTGAGAAAGCATTCCGTGGCCGTTTCAAAGAGCAAAAGACGCCAGATTCAGTGTGGACGCCATTTCCAGAGGATAAGCTGCCCAAGCCCAGGTTGGTGCACGCACTAGTGCGTGACGGGCTAATCATTGTGAGATTAATAATTAACAAGCGATAATTGAACATGCTGCATATTTAACCTGTGTGTGCAGTGGCCATATGGAGGCGGGTATAGATTTACAGGCATGTGGCACAAGGCTCTTTGCCCTCTTTCCCTCAACCGGAACTGCATGT
>NW_015538119.1:161103-186974 GCF_001515605.1 Sinocyclocheilus anshuiensis
GTCTTACAAAACCTCCATCGAGTTTCCAGACGAGACCCTTCAGTTCATCAAGTCACACCCTCTCATGGACGCCTCAGTCCCCTCCATTGGAGACGAACCGTGGTTCACCAAAACAAGAGTCAGGTACGGGCACAGTGCCATCATTCAGCACAGTCTGAAAAACCTTGATCAGACACTCTCGCAGGATTTGTTGCAACCAAGATATTTGACAAACAGCACAGTCTGCCCACTTTGACAGGAAAAGCCACCAGCTCTCTTTGGTTTATCTGTATAATCAGAAAAATTGTTGATATCCGTCAGAAAGAAATTTAATACTAGCACGGATTCTTACATAAAACATATAATTACGTAACAACAAACTGAGCAGTTTGCCATCTAGACCCAGTGTCAGTTGTTAAATAAGTATCGGGTAAACATTTTATAACCCTCCCAGCAAAGAGCGTTGGTTTCACATTCTAAACAACTGGCACACCTAATTTAACTACTTCAGGTCTTGATAGTTGTGTCGCGTTTCAACATGTTTTGTCCTTTGTCAGCTCAAGTTAAGCTGTTGTAAATTAGGCGTCTCCTTGTAACTGAAAAGCGGCCTTGTACTCAAGTGTTTTTCCTTCATCTTTGTAGGTACAGGCTCACGACACTCGCCGTTGATAACACCGCAGGACCCCATAAGAATTACACAGTAGTTTTCATTGGCTCTGAGGCAGGCATCATGCTAAAGGTTCTGGCCAAGACATCCCCACTGTCTTTGAATGACACCATCCTACTGGAGGAGATTGACATTTTCAATCAAGCCAAGTATGTTTTTCAACCTATAATTATCTCATGATCAGTCTCTAAAGGCATTCTCTTTGTGTTGAAATTGTGGGAAACTTATTTGTAGACACAATCATTTTATGAAGCAGTCTTGGCTATTTATCCAGAAATGACTCCCAAATTATCCTTTTATGACCTGAATGAAAGTTTTGGATCCTTTGAGATGAGATTAGATCTGTTTAATGTGAAAGCGAAAGGTTTTCACTTTCCCTCGTCAGTGTTTTGTTTTGTTCTCTTTCTGCTGAACTGTGTGACTGAAGAAAGCAGTGACTGACGGATAGATCCGATAACATGATTTATCTGTTCTTCACTGTCTCCCTCCCTCTGTTCTGTTTTTCTCCCAGGTGTTTATCCAGCAATGAGGACGATCGGCGAATTCTGTCTTTCCACCTAGATAAAGACACCCACACACTCTATGTGGCCTTTTCCAGCTGTGTGGTCAGAATACCACTCAGCCGCTGTGAACGACACAGTTCCTGTCAAAAGTGAGTCCTGAATGCAGCTCTGTTTATACAGGCAGCAAAATCAAAATCAAAATTTTTTGTGGCATATCCAATTAAAATATATTTCATTTTTGTAGTCTGAACAGCATGAAACCTCCTTAACCATTGTGTGGTGTGATCGTTTTCCATGTTGTATAGTTATAAACATTTGTTTTTGTGTTGCAGGTCTTGTATTGCTTCTAGAGACCCCTACTGCGGCTGGATGTCACATGGAGCTTGTGAGCGTATTCCTGCAGCTATACAGTAAGTCAATCACAAAAATATTCAAATTTACCTAGAAAATGCAAGTAGGATATATTGAGAACACTAAACTGAATAATTGTCACTGCAACCGATACCCTACAAAGCAGAGCTAGATTCTCTCTTTTTCTCTCTTAACAGTTATCTTTTCTACTTTTATTCTTTATAAAATACACATTTTATGTTTTGATGCATGTTGTTTTTAAAAAATAACAGGCAAAACCATGCATATTAATGATGTTGCCCAAAATTTACATTATTTGTACAAACTCATTATCTTATTACTCTTTTTCCTGTTTTGCAGAACTGGTTATGAGCAAGATGTTGAATACGGCAACATAGCTCACCTCGGTGATTGTCATGGTGAGCTCATCAACACGTGCCCCTTTTCAAAAAAATTTGTTAGTAGTTGTGACGTCAATAACCCCCTCACACTCTCAGCAGATGGAAATTAACACATATCACACAAACATCATACTAATTCCTCTGACAATTAAACACTCACACATACGTTGTGTAGGCCTTAACATTACAGAAAGTGAAAGAGCGATACAGTGTAAACCAGAGGAAAACAAACACTTTTTATTCTTTTGTAATTTAATAAAAACAGTTTTAGCGTTTTTATAATTTCAAACTTTTATTTTTGTTATTTTATGCTGATTTCCTGTTCCTTTAATTCTTTTAGAATTTTTGGCCACTACATCAGCGCCAGATTTCAAATCATATGGCGACCCAACCTCTGGTTAGTTTCCTGTACTGCACTGGATTCATTCGAGTTCATCTTTCTCCCTTTCTTTTCACCTCTACTGCTGCACCTACCCTTATTCCTGTGCTTTTCATCATATTATCACCATTATCATTGAGAGGCACCTGATCTCTCAGCACCAGCTTGTCCATCATTTCATCCATTCATTCTTTCGTTCTTGCATGGATATGTGTTGCCTCCACCTTATCATCTCACTGGAATATATTGTTGTCTCCTCATTCTATTAGAGATAATCTTCATCCTTTCCCTCCTCTCAGGCTGAAATTTTCCTTACCTGAGACTCTGCACAGTCATTACTTTCCTGTAATGGTTTAAAACATCAGAGTCAATCTCTAAAAATTAACCTCAATGAATCGAATAAACTGACATATGACAGTTCTGTCAGTATGTACTAACCCCAATCGTTACGTTGCGCCTATCATGGGCTCCGATTATATAACAGTTTGTTTGTCGCTACAGACATGGAGTTGCCATCATCGTCAGTCACAGTGCCCGTGACCTCTGAACACATACAATCACCCCAAACCATCCCCACTCAGATACCCCAACTCTTTGGCTCACGGAAATTTGTGCTCCACGATGACCCAGCCACTTCACATTCTATTGAGCATATACCAGGTGTGCTGGAGGGTAAGGCCTTGACCAGAGCGCTCAGCGCTGCTGCATGGAATTCTGGGTAATAGCTGCTATTAGTGCTGCTAGTCTACTGAGAGAGTGCAAACATCTCTGATAGCAGCCCATTCCTTACCAAAATGGCATGATAAGCAATTCTGCAGTCAGTCACACTACATTTGCAAAGTAGGGATGCAGACTCCTAGTGCAAGTGCTCTTGAAAACTTTCAGGTCAGCACAATGCCTTGTTGTCTTGAAGTGTATAGAGATGATACAAGCAGCTATACTTAGATTCCATCAGCGTATAAAGCTTTTTATTATTATTTTCCCTACTTTTAAAAATCTTTTGTTACTATGATTTGTCCTCCATGTTTAACTTTATTTTCTATATATTTTCATTTAATGCATTTTCTATGACATTTTTTGTTCAGTCTGACTTAAATGGCTACATCTTTATCTTCTTTCATCTTTTTCTTTCTCTGCCCTTGGTTTTTAGTTTTAGGGAAACTTCCAAAGGCCTTGCCACTAAGCAACACTTTTAATCACCTTTCAAGCAACATTATTCACCAGCTAACTCTTTCGAATATATGCGGACACTAACAACACTCACCCCCGGGTGCTAGACGAAGGCAGCGGGCTTAATTCTCTTTGGGAAAACTCTCATGTAAATCAACAACATACTAACTCACCTGATACTGCAACCCATATACAATAAAATGTTCCACCACACCACTTTACTAATTTACCTCCTTCACTAATATAATAACAGGATATCTCATTGTATTTTCTGAATGCTAATTAGATTTCTTTAAAAAGCTTTTAATATGCTGGAAATAACAGTTGTATGCTTTGATTCACACCAAATTTTTAAGCATCCTTTTCGGGGGGGAAAGGACTTTTTGCTTTAAGAGAGAGCTATTCAGTGATCAACTGTGCAAGTGTGTTAACATGGTATTTGGCTATCTGTGTTGCAGGTGTGTGGGAAATACAAGCAGGTGAATCTAACCAGATGGTGCACATGAATATCCTTATCTCCTGTGTGTTAGCTGCATTTCTGCTCGGTGCATTCATCGCTGGCATGGTCGTTTACTGCTATAGAGATGCCTTCCTTCGCACTCCACGCAAGATCCAAAAAGATGCAGAGTCAGCACAGTCCTGCACTGATTCCACTGGCAGCTTTGCCAAGCTCAACGGTCTGTTTGACAGTCCTGTGAAAGAGTACCAACCCAATATGGATACTCCCAAACTTTACACCAACCTGTTGAGCAATGGGAGGGAGGTGCCAACCACTGGAGACACAAAGACAATACTCTTGAGCGGACAGCCACCAGAACTAGCAGCACTGCCTACACCCGAGTCCACACCTGTGCTTCAACAGAAGAGCCTTCAGCCAATTAAGAACCAATGGGAGAGAGCTCACGGAAAGATAAGTGGTTCCCGCAAAGATGGGCCACCCAAGAGCCCGCAGTACCTTCCCTCCAGTCCCCCTCCCCATTCTACCATCAGCAACCCCCACATCCCCAGTGCCGTAGTATTGCCCAATGCCACACATGAGAGCAGGGCATCCTTCAATACTCCTGAAGGGCCTCAAGCAGAAAAGATCCAGAATAGTGATCAACATGGTTCCAAGTCTGGCCGTAAAGACCAGCGGCGCACTGTGGATGCCAGGAACACCCTGAACGACCTCTTGAAGCACCTGAATGATAGCAACCCAAAGGCCATCATGGTGGAGATGCCCAAATCCCGACAGCACCTGATGCTGGAACCCATTGTAAGCCCAACAGAGCTTCCCCCCAAAGTCCCAAGCCGAGAGGCCTCCTTGTACTCTCCCTCTTCCTCTCTGCCCAGGAATAGCCCGACCAAGAGACTGGATGTGCCGACTACACCAACATCGCCCACAGGGCAGATGGGAACTCTCGAGAGACAGCGGTATCACCGCAGCTCATCCCAGCGACACTCCATATCCTCGCCACCCAAAGGGCTGCACTCACCTAGCGGGGCCATAGTGTCCCGGCAACCTAGTATGAACAGAGGTGGGTACATGCCCCCAACTCCTAGTCCACCCACTAGACTAGACTCTCATGGGGTACCAATGGCTATGACACCTTCCGTATCCAGGCAGAGCAGCTACAGTGGTCATGGATCTTTACCACGAACATCCATCAAACGGACAGCATCGTTAAAGCCCGATGTGCCCCCCAAACCCAATGGCTTTGCACCACAGACTGCACAAATGAGGGCAGTGAACAAGTATAGCTACTGAAATGCTTAGCAGGATCTTACTCGATGAATGGACAGTGGGAGTAAAAGCGTTTGGCCCACAGAGATATGGCGTGCCAGTCTCCGTTCCCTATGAAGGGAAATGAATCGGATGGCAGAGCTTCTGTTTCGGGTAGTTATGCTAGTTCTCAATGACGTTGTCCTGTCACGCTTAAGTGGCAGGTGACGGATTCTGATCTTTAAGGCGGCAGGGACGCCTGAGGTCATGGGTCACAGCTGACTTGCAGCATAAAGCAGCTGCATAGTTGCTGCGGCGATCGGGCAGCATATGCTCCCCTATGCACTGTTCTCCCCGTCAATGTGAACTGTATTTGTTAGACTGTTTGGAAAATATGATATTCTTGCTTGGATATCTCTCCAGAAGACAGGCAGAGTGAAAGGGACATGTTGAGTGTCTGTGTTTGATTAGTCTCTGGGGCTAGCCAGTGTGCATTCATTGACCAAGTTTTTTTCAGTAAAATGAGAACAAGCTTGAGTCATCGCTGTCATAAAACTAAATCCCATTTATTGTGCATTAACATCAGATGTGTTTGGACACAGAAGTTCAGATATTAATTAATCATTTCTGCGTGCAAAAGAAATGTCCAGGGCTCCTGCTTGGACTACTGATTTTAAAACTCACAGGGTAAAAGTGCCCTCAACATTTGTGCTGCTAAGTGTAGACGATGACAGTGTTTAACAGACTCCAGTGTGGCATTTCATGCAGCAGTTCTGTGTGTCAAGCTTTTAAACCCACAGGTTCAGCACAGGATCATGCTGGTCAAATGTACAATGTTCTCTTTGGTCATTTTTAGTTCCAGAAAATCACTGGGAATCCTGTAATCCCATAAAGTCAACTTTCAACTATGACGTAAGGCAGATTATTGATCAACCTCTCTCCTTTCTCACATGCCAAGCAAGCACTGCTGTTTGGTCTGTGAAGTTCAAGACAATTTTTGTCTCCTTTTACATTCTTGAATATTCCTTGCGGTTTACACCATTTCAGAGAGCTTGCTTTTTGGTTCCTGGGCAAAGTATTACAAAAAACTGCAAACAGCACATTCCTTACTATATACCACTACTCAACTCTGAGGCAAAACCTAACCTCAGCTCCATACTAGACCCTATCTGAGAGTTACGCTTCACTTTGCTTGTTTAAAAGAACAGAGGCCTCAATTGCATACTCACTATAAGTGTACAATCACTGCAATACCTACCAGTGTGTCTTGCAGAGTTGTGCCAGTGATAGCGTTATTGTAAATATTCAACTATTTAAGTGTGGATATTTTCAAGGCAAGTTTACCTGGATCAGTGTATTTGTGTGCCTTATTAAAGTCATGAGAGCGCAGTTTGGTTTTGGACATTTCACTATATATTTCATTTCACAGTTTGGTTTTGGACATTTCATCATAGACAAATAATATTTGGTTGGATATGAGCAGGGAGGCTACCCAAGGGTGAAATTTTAGGAATCTGTCATTGCAAAACCCATAATGATTGACCAGTAATCTGAAAATTTGGAGTCCCCTCAGTATTTGCAGTGACTACGGCCCTGGATGGGGAGACCATGATATGGCTGGACCTTCAGAATGAACTTTCTTTTATAGAAATTAGATTTAGGGAAAAAAATTATAATAATTACTTGTCCATTTTCTTATTGCCATTTTATTTTTATGCATTTCTGGAAGGTGCTAATTTGCGATGATGAGATGCCATGCAATGAATGTATTATGAATCTAAAATGTATATCACCTAACTCTCAGCTCACAATATTTCACAATATTTAATGGGGTCAAATCAAGATGTGCTTTTATAGTGGGTCATCTACGATTAGAGACTCACAGTTTGTTTGAAATTACTTGGGAATTTCAGTATATTGAGGGGAAACTTGCCTGTTCAATCCCAAAGCTTCGTGTTTGTTTACATGTTCTGATTGTATTAGAACAGCTGAGCGGAGGCTGGTGCATCATCACCTGCTAAAGATCGGTTTTATTAAAGGAGAGAGAGTTGATCCTGTGCTCTGGTTCAAGTTGTCCTGTGTTGAGCTGCCTTGTATATTGCAATATAAATCTGCAATCTGACTTCAAGCCTTTACTCAGTCAATACTCTACGTGCAAAGAAACCAGACTGGTCTACCTTTTATTTTTAATACTGTGCAAACATTGGCAGTTGAAATACAGCTTTTCCTTTATGGAATATTTTAATGTGTAGATATTGTAAAGCTGTACTGTGAAAGTGTAAATAATTACAGTCATTGTTTAAGAATATTTTTGTTGACTTTTTTTAACACGGCATGTATAGTTGAAATAAAATATTACTGCACAGAAAATGTTTTCTTTCCTTCTTTGATAATAAAGAATGATACCTCTGCAACACATACTTGTAAGACAGATGATAATATAATATGCAGTCATGGGACACCCAAGAACCATGGGATTTGCCATCCCTGATGGCAAACTTGTCGTGACGGCACTCTCTACGGAGTAAATGGTGAAAAAAATTTTCATATTTGGGTTAACTCTTCCTTTAAATGTGAAGCAAGTTCCATGCCCAATTCAAATTTTCTGAAATGCAAATATTTTGCAAATAAACACTGAACCCCAACACATGCTGACAATCCTTCTGCATGTTGAATCTGTGGGCTGAAACTCAGAGCTGCACGACTGATGTCTTCACTGATGAGAGACTTAGCACAGACTTTATTTTTAGACCCTTGTTTTGAAATCTCGGTGGAGAATAAGCCATTCCACATCTCATTTGGAAATCCTCCAAAGTCATTTGTAAGCTGAGCACCCAACATCTGCTCCATTGGCTCAGACTACAGCCACATACACAAAAGCTCAAACACACACACACACACTGATAGCATCAGGTATCCAAGATCGTATGAGAGACTTCTCTAGAACTTCAGTAGTGGCCAATCTTTTGAAAGTTTAGGTCAGACACGTCTGGGCTGGTATATTCAAGAATTTACCGCAGAATGTGTATAGTTATGTTTAAGATAAACAAAGTGGGAAGTTGAGAAAGTTTGTCCAAACAGCTGATGAAATCACAATAATCATAGCTTAATCATTTTTCAGTTATATGTTTGGCCTTTTTAGTTATGGTTAAGATAAACAAAGTGGAAAGTTGGGAAAGTTTGTCCAAACAGCCGATGAAATCACAATAATCATAGCTTAATCATTTTTAAGTTATATTTTTTGCCTTTTTGTGCATTGGATAGGGCATTACAGATCAAACAGGAATGTATGGGGCAGAGAGAGGGAAACAGTATCAGCAAAGGACCTCACAATGGAAACTAAACTCGGGTCACCAGTTAAAATAGTGAAAAAGTTCAAATTTCATCTGAATCAGGAGACAAATATGCACAGATCAAGCACTGTTTATAAGCAAAAACAATCCAAAACAGATCTGAGCAAATATGTTGGTTGATTTTGATGTGACAGGACAACAGGAGATCAGCTTTTTCACTGGAGGATGAATTATTATGGATTACGTACTGGCATTTTGTCCGGAAGCGACAGTTTAAAGTTATAATGCCTTCCTTAATGATGGATTAGTTTCTTACGAACACGCAGCTTTTCGTTTTATTTCATAGCTTTTCATTTCATGCTAATTGATGAACTGGAGTCGTGAGGGTTACTTATGGATTATTGGGATGTTTTTATCAGCTGTTTGGACTCTCATTCTGAGGGCACCCATTCACTGCAGAGGATCAATTGGTGAGCAAGTGATACAATGTGATGTAAATTTCTTCAAATCTCTTCCAATGAAGATTGGATGCCCTGAGGGTGACTAACTATTCAGAAAATATGGATTTTAGGTTAATTATTCTTTATAAATGTAGAGAAACGGCTTACTTCTGTTTTGCAAAATAGATAGCCATACCAAACTGCAGCTTATTCGGGGCATGAACCGCAGTTTTGTGCAGTTACAGGTTGTGAATGTGGACAGTGTGGTCTATGGCTGAGATTATACATGTTCCAAGCATGCTAAAACCTTCTCAGGGAATCTGCATCTCTAAATTCATCAACTTCAAAGCAACACTGTTAAAAACTATGGGAAAAAAAGATAGAGATTAGTCAATATCATTTAACAATCCAGCTAACACCAGCTAACAATCTAAATACTTCCCTAATTCGCAGCCACATAGCTGTTTTCCAAGTACTGGATTTTGTAAGTATTTTAGGATTTTAGAGGAGTGCACTTGAATGGAAATAAAATAATAGGTTAAATGGTGAGAAATCACAGCTATTCTCTGTAAAGGGGGTTTGCGTGAACTGTAATTAAATCAGCCAGCGGGGGAATATTTCAACAAGCACTGCCATCTCTCTTACACACACACACACACACACACACACACACAGTCCTCAGGCTTATGGGCTTTGATTCATGGTGTTGTCACTGTACCTGCAGACCAAGCATTGGTTAATGGAGTCTGACCAAACACTCCAGATGTTCACATAAAAGTCATTTCTCACCGTTTAACATGAACACAAAAGCACCTTGAGTTAGACATTCATCATCATTTTCACCTCAAATTTAAGACTTTGAACACACACAAACAAGCTCAGGGATCTGAGGAGGGAACAATAGATGCTTAGTACCAGAACATCCCGGATCTCACAGCTTTAAAATGTGAGCTATTAATAATGAGGTTGTCACCCATCAAACCCATTCCTTTCCTCTTGCTGAGTCACTAATAATCTGTGTTAGGACCATAAATCTCAAATAAATGTTACAATGTTTGGAACCCAATACTGTTGAAGAAAAAAAGTCAAGGTTTTGCTGGGTAGCACAGCTCTGTTTGCCCCTGCTGGTAGATGCTGTAACTACCCCATCTGGCTGCAATGAGTATTTTTTTGGATGAGAACTCTGATGCAATATTTATTTATTTTTTGCAAGCAACTTTCATAACATAATGACATATTAATGATATACAAGTTGCCAGTGCACAGTTATTTTTACAGGGCTCTTAAAAGCATGAAATGGACAATGCGTGTTAGTATTTGTGGCTTGTGATTTGCTCAAAACAAGCAAGATGCAGAACTGAACACTGGAAAGCAGAACACCCAAAAATGGCAGATTTCAAATCATACTTTAAAGGCTGCATGGGCCACCCAAGCAACTGTCATTGAAATGACCATGCTAACAGATAAGTTTTATCAAATATTATTTAGACTTTCTTGGTTAAGAATTAATTTATGAGTCTGTTTGGTTCCTAAATTGGACCAAAATGACTGTTCTGCAAGTTTAGGCTATAATTTTATACTCGCTATTAGATGAGAACAAAAATTGACCTGCATTGAGCTATTTTCGTCTGTAGAGCTACTTTATAGTTTAATAAGAATTGTTTCATAAATGATTAATTTTGCAACATTGACACTGCTATTGAATTGAGTTGAACTGAATCACTTGAGTTGCCATTGCCTTCTGTAGAGCTGCATATAACGGAATTGGACTTGTTTCATAACTGATGAACACTGTTACTGAACTAAACTGAATCAACACAGAACTGAACTAAGCTGAATAGTAGCTATTTAGTTAATTGGCAAATGCAGATGTCCTAGAACCATTAATAAAACCAAACGCCTTCAACCTGTATTTAAAAAAAAAAAAGTTTTCTTTATCTTAGCACAGGTATATTCACGATACGGAAAATCCCGCATTCCTCGGAGATAAATGCAGCCATCCTCTGTGATTCTGGAGTTTATCCAGGGAGGAGTGTTTGGACATGCAATTTCACTGATATGACCTCTGACTGAAACCTCAAACAATCAATGTCCTGTTCAACAGTGCTCCATGCATTAAAAGTCAAATGCAGGCCTGAGGGGGGTTAAATGGGCCTAATTTGAGACATCTGATGTGAGACAGACATCAGATGGCTGTTTGTGAGGCAATGCTCTCCTCTCTTTGTTAGCACAAGTGGCTCTTCATTTGCTTTTAGCAGGCATTCTAGAAGAATCACACTCTTTAAAAAAATCTCACTCTCTCTCTCATACACACACATACTGTGGTCACTACATTTCCTCACACAGAGCTGTGGCAAATTCCCAGAGAGGCCCAGATCTAGAAAGCCACATTTATATGCAGCCTCCATCCCCGCTCGCTCTTTCACTGTTACAGACTCTCTCTCTTCAGACCGAGGCTTCCACATCCTTTGCATTCACACATTCCTGGGTGCTTGCTGCTCTCAGATGCTCTTGTGTGTTTGAACATCCCCATAATGTTATACAGGGCAGCTGGGATCCCTGGGATATGATATTCTGAAAAACAGAAGGATAGAGAGAAGAGACAGGGTTTGCCTTTACAAATACAAGCTGCTCAAGAGGGACCCAAGGTCACCAAATTGTTGTAAACCAGAAATAACTGAATTATCCTTACTGTATGGCGGGTGAGTCTAGGTAATATTTCCCATGTTTCCAAGAAGGTTGAGAATCGAAAAACGGTTCTTATTCAAAACTGTGGCATTCAAAAACAACAACAACCAAAACACTGGAACCAGTGATTTCCATGGTGTTTAGTTCTGTTAATGGTTCTGAATTAAACTCCCAAAGCCTACTTTAAGCCAAATTTATGACATGAAAATTTTCCATTATTTTCATGAGAATTATAAAGGGACCCTGTCATCATTGTCTCACCTTCCTGTTGTTCCAAACCCATAAGACTTAAGGTTATAAAGGCATCATAAAATAATCTTCATTAATCAAGCACTTTCATTTTCAGTGAACTGTCCCACATTTTCCCATTATTGCAATTTTTGCGATTGCAAAACTTGTTCTCTTTACTGTACTGCAATCTATCTAGCTTAGCAACTCAGGCATAAATTGAACAAGTTTCACAGGAATTTGATGAACAGAAATTAAATAATAAACAAAGAATCAAAAGTATCAAAAGTCGCAGTGAGTGGGCACTCATGAACTTCACCCAATTTGTACATCTGTGCTGTGAGATGTTACTCCACTCTTCCAAGACACTTGCAAGTTCCTGGACACTTCTGTGGGGACACATGGTTACATGTTGTTTGCCACTGCAAAGACGATCAGTTGTCCTTCCTGTCTCCCTGTAGTATTGTCTTATGTATCTTACATTGCAGAGTATTACTCTGGCCACATCTGCAGTCCTCATGCCTCCCTGCAGCAGACCCTGTACATTTTTCTTCTGGTGTTTTTCTGAGTCAGTAGGAAGGTATCTTTACTGTTCTAAGTTATTGTAACTGTGAACTTAATTGCCTGCCACCTGTAAGCTGTTAGTGTCTTAAGGACTGTTCCACAGGTCCATGTGCCAATAATTGTTTTTGGTTCATTGAACAAGCATAAAAAACATTGTTTAAACCCTTTCCAATAAACATATGTAAAGCTCATTTTACAATGGATTTTACAAAATTATCATCATGAAAAGGGTACATTTCTTTTATTCCTGAATTTTAAGTATTTAAATTATTGGCATTATTTAAATTTAGTGGCCTTTATTGTATTAAACACTTCTTTTTAATTTTGTGCTCTGATTATTGTGACCAGACAGAATGATTTTATTATTGTATTACAGTAATGAGAATAAGTATTTTGACAGTTTCTTTTTCTTTTCTGGAGTGAACTTTATCCTAACAATTTCTTCATTAGATTCGCACTTCTACTGGAATAAGTGCAACATAACGTCCCCCAACCCCCAAAGCTTCAGTCTTGACAAATGTCCAAAGTCTTTTCTCAGTGATTAGAAAGTAGCAATTACCCTGTGCTGCAGAAATTCCTTCCTCTCTGTCTTTCATGTGAAAAGGTATCATTATCATTTGGCCTGTTCTCTGAGAAAGGTGTCTACAATACACTTCATGGTCTTCTAGAAAATATTTTTTTCCAGTGAGAAGTATTTTAAAATGCACCTAACATTCACTAAATGCACTCAAAGCATAACAAGCACCTATTATATTCACCATAAGGATATTTTAGTCATTTCAGTAGATTGTTATGATAGACTTCTCTGTATGTTGAGGCTTTAACGTTCGTTTCTGTTTTTTATCTGATTTTTTTTCACAGACCTGAAAGGACTTATATGTCAAAATTTACAAAAGAAAAAATGCAACACTTTCCCTTGAACTAAAGTATCTCTTGTAATTTCGATTTAATCTCAGCATGCTCAGCTCCATTATTTTGAAGGAATAGCCACCTGTCATTGTTCCAAACTTGCATGACTTCCTTGCTTGTATGGAACACGAAAGGAGAAAGGTTTAAAAAAAAAAACTGTATAGGCAATGTGGCTCAGAGTTGTCAAGCTCCAAGAAAAAGCACCATCAAGTATGTAATGTTTGGAATTACATAGGGTGAGTAAGTGATGACAGACTTGTTCATTTTCATTTCAAATTTTTCATTTTACATAGGGTGAGTAAGTGATGACAGACTTGTTCATTTTCATTAATCTTTTTTATGAATGATAATAACAGTGATGTGTGATGCTAAAGACACATTAACTCAGCATTTCACACTAGTGTTGCAAGGCTGCATATTGGAAGTGACACTAATGTAGGACCACATTTTTTGGAGGTTTTCAAATATCATTCACACTCTGCAGATCAAATCGTGATTGGTGTTGGCAAGCATCAAAAAGGATCAAGGTGTTCTATAGAACTTTGTGTTCTATTCACTCTCTTTCATATGCATACAAACACACAAGAGTGTAAACCAATCCTGGAAACAGTGAAAAACATTTGATCTGTTTTTTTTTTGAGAATGTTTTTATAATTGATTACGTGTGAAAACCAGAAGCCCTAGAGTGTGACAACATGTCCTGTTACCCATATTCACTGCAGGGTCTGAAGTAATTTCACAAGTTTTAAGCCTAGTGTGACTGCACCTTCAGATTTGGGCCACTTACATCCTGTAGTGTGAATATCTGTAAAACCAGTTTAAAAAAAGTGAGATCACAGTTAGTACATAGGTGTTTCTTTTCCCTTTTTTGGCGTAGATCCTCAAGTGGTCACAATACGACTGGCTTGTGCTATTATTTTCACATTGTGGACCCAAAAGTATGGTGGGCAAAGCTCAGGCAAATCCACATGTGCAGAAAATAAAAGATTCATTCAAACATCAAACAGAACTCCAAACCTTGACAATCTGGACAATCATTAGTGGTAAAAATGGGCAGATATAGATATTGATATACTGAAAATGTGTTGCTTTAATAGATTGTTCCAGTGGAAGTCTATGGGGCAAAGCATTTGAGAGGTTTAAAGGGGTCATATGATGCGATTTCAAGTTTTCCTTTCTCTTTGGAGTGTTACAAGCTCTTGGTGCATAAAGAAGATCTGTAAAGTTGCAAAGACTAAAGTCTCAAATCCAAAGAGATATTCTTTATAAAAGTTAAGAGTCAGCCACGCCTACCTAAAACGGCTCGTTCTAACACGCCCCCACATATCTACGTCAATATGTGGAAATATTAGCATAATGCTGCCCAAATGTGCACGCAAAGAAAGAAGGCGTGGTTTCAGGAACAGCAGTAGTGTTGATGCAGCCATGTCAGGGAGACGGTGTGTGTTTCAGTGCGAAAGCAAAATCACTTTATTTGGCCTTCCGGAAGTAGATGCAATTAGGAATCATTGGTTAGGATTTATTTACAACAGAACAGCACAACCCAGATGTTCGAATTTGTGCAACGCATTTTATGGACGACAGTTTTTTGAACCTAGAAGAGTACAAGGCTGGCTGTGCACAAAGGCTATTTCTAAAAAAAAAGAAGGGTCAATTCCGACTTTACTATGACAATCTGGCGCTTCTGAATCAGCGACTGTAAGTATGTTTTGTTATTAGTTTAAGTATTTGCTATTGACTGTTCAAATGCGGAGTTTTGCCTGTTACACCAAATACACAAAATAATGATCTTTAAAATAGCATCATATGACCCCTTTAAAGCAAAACTGTCTTTCACAAGGCCTTTAACCATGTCTGGACCTGGGAAGATTTAAGGGAAAAAATTCAAAATGTAATATGTTAAAACAAAAATTATTACGGTGATATGTAAATCATACTATAATAATCTTTTTTTACTCTATTTTTCAAAGTTGTAAATAAAAATCTTTAATTTTCATTTTAATTAATAGATTACTCTGTTTTAGCTAAAGCAAGTCTAGTAAGCTTTTATAATGAATAATAACTTTATCATTTTCTAATCTAATTAAATGTTTTGTTTCATGTTTCAAGAATGATTCATTTAATTATGTGTGGCATTTCAGCACTCACACAAATGCATGAACTCATGGTTTTCATCTAAAACTGGATCTGTAGGTGTTTGTTCGAGCAAAACTCTTAATTTTCACAGTGAGGATGATATGGTTAGGTACCTGAATTATTTTTTTTTTTTAAACATTGTTTGCAAGTCTACATTAATGATGAATCAGAGTTTGACTGAGAATCAGGTGACTTTAATGGAAAGTGGCATTTAGGTTCAGTGTTGTGTTAAAGTTTGGTTTCAGATGGATAATTGAAACAACTAAAGTAACACAGCTAAGATCATCCTTTTTCTTCTCAATACTGTTTTTTTTATTAATATTCCACATTTCCAAAAGCAGCATAAATTAATTCAGGACTTTATTAGCTCCAGAAAAGCAGGCGCTGAGATGACTTTGACACCCACGCTTTAAGCCAATAACACATCGTTCAAATGAAGTGTTAAAAGCACACAAGTTTACACTTCATAAACTCACGCTCGCTAGGCTGTGTTGATGGATTGTGTGTGTCGGTCTGCACAGGTAAAAATGCTTATACTTCACTTCTTACAGAGACATAAAGGAGCTCTAAAGGCATACGTCATTGTGGCACACACTCACCTGGGCCTGTCCCTAGGGCAGAGTGTGTGTTAGTGCATGTGCATGCTGTCGGGAGGAGGGTCACGGAAAAACCCTACCACAAAAAAGCAGCCAGACAACACAAGAGCACCTGATCACTGTCATAACAAGCCGCTCCCATCCCTACACGCAAACACAGCAATAAAAACACATTCACTGCAGAACAAAGGGCTTGCGTGTATTATTAAATCTACAGACCAATAAACTCAATTACAGCATCAACCTCCTCCTCACACTGTGTTCAGACACTGAACGTATACATTAATAATCATGTATTTGAGCTGTCAGCATGACATATCAAACAGGGACAGCAATGTTCAAATTATGAAACAAAATGGGAATATAATGGAAAAATAATGCAATATATTAAATATATTTCCATAGATATGAAACTCCTGCGCATATATATATATATATATATATATATATATACACACATACATACACACACATTTTTTAATATACATGCATGGAACATGCATGGCTAGGGATACATATTAAAAATATATGCAATGAAGACAAAAGCTGCACTACATAGTGTTACGTCCCGCATGAATCTAGGGCTATAAGCGGACACAACAAAACAACAAATAATTTAAAGAGTGCTAGTCTGAGTCCTGTCACAGCACCACAAGCAACAAATTACCATAAAGGTTTTTATTTGACAGCTCATGGAACAAATATAAAAGGTAAAAAAAAAATAAGAAAAGAATTAAGAAATAAAAGGGAAGCAATCATTTCAGGAGAGGGCAAGGCCAAAATAATAAACAAAATCTAACTAGATAATTTAAGCCTCTAACTAATCTAACAAAGAAAAATAACAGGTTTGTATCCCAACTCCCTTCCTGGCCCCAAAACAGGAGAAAACAGGATTCAACAAAAATGGCACCCACCTCCCTACAACTTCCAAATAAACCAAACAATATTAAACAAGTTTGTAAACAACAGCAACAGACTGGTCAGGACAAAGACAGCGCTCTGGAGAAAACTCCTGGGGGAACGTTTTCTCCAACTCTGGTAGTTGCTGCTGGGTTTTATGCTGGCTCACGCTTAACTGGTAAGCAGCTGCAGCTGGGGGCAATCAGCTACCTGCCAGACAGATTGAGTAGGAGGAGCCAAAGGGTAGACGGAGGAATAAAAAAAAAAAAAGACACATTAAAGAAACCACAGCTTTTCTGACAAATCATAACAATAAAGACTACGTCTCCAGACGTAACACCCCCACCCGTAGTTACAAACCATGAACTTAAAAGAAAACCTACCACACACACACACACACACACACACACGTTACATGAGCGGGTTAGTCATCAATATGAGCTCTTGACAAAGCATCTGCTACTACATTGTCCACTCCTTTTAGATACCTTATATCAAGAACAAACTCTTGCAGAATCAGAGACCATCTCATTAATCTCTGGTTTGAGTTTGCCATACGAGACAGAAAGACCAGAGGGTTGTGGTCAGTGTATACAATAATAGGGGCCATATTACCGTTACACAAGTAGACCTCAAAATTCTTTAGTGCCAACAACAAGGCCAGAGCTTCCTTTTCGATGGTACTGTAGTTTCTTTGGCAGCTGGAGAATTTCTTCGAAAAGTAGCATACTGGGTGTTCAATTCCCGCCTTGTCCTCTTGCAACAGCACTGCCCCAGCGCCAACCCCGCTAGCATCCACCTGTAGCTTAAAAGGCATGTCAAAATTTGGAGCAGACAACACAGGAGCATGACATAACAGATCTTTAGCAGAATTAAATGCAGCTTCACCTTCAGCATTCCACACAAACTTTGTTTCTGCTTTAAGAAGATCAGTCAAGGGTGTGACAACAGTAGCAAAATTCTTACAAAACCCACGATAGTATCCAGACATCCCCAGGAAACGGCGTAACTCTCTCTTGTTACTTGGCCTTGGAAACTCTACAATAGCCTCTACCTTAGCTTGCACAGGCCTCACTTGGCCCTGCCCAACCAATTTGCCAAGGTAGGTTACTCTCGCCTTAGCAAATTCACATTTGGCCAAGTTTAAGGTAAGATGGGCTTCCAGCAATCGCTTAAACACTAACTCAAGAGTTTGTACATGTTCTTCCCAGGTTGCAGAGTAAATAACTATGTCATCTAGATAGACTTCACAGTTAGACACACCGGACAGTACCTTCAGCATCAACCGCTGGAATGTTGCTGGTGCATTTCGCATGCCAAAAGACATAGACGTGTACTGTAGGAAACAGTCGGGGGTCACAAATGCTGAGATTTCCGAGGCACGGGGTGTCAATGGAACTTGCCAGTATCCTTTTAATAAATCTAGTTTAGTAACAAACCTAGCCGATCCCACCCGGTCAACACAGTCCTCAATTCGAGGAAGAGGGAAGGAATCAGGCTTAGTTACAGCATTCACCTTACGGAAATCAGTACAAAATCGCCACAAACCATCAGGTTTGGGTACAAGCAAGCATGGCGAGCTCCACGGACTTTGACTTGGCACTGCGAAGCCATGGGTCAACAAATATTCTACCTCAGTTTTCATAACCTGACACTTGTTGGGATTTGCACGGTATGGATGTTGTTTGATAGGCTTGCATTCACCAACATCAATGTCATGAGTGACCGCGGTAGTTTGTGATGGTACATCATTAAACAGCATACAATATGATCACACTGGGCTGCAGGCAGATAAGAAAGATGGGACTTCAAGTTAGACAAGATGGCAGAGTTAGACAGCGTACCATATGAAGCAATTGCATCTTTACTCCAAAGGCCATCTAACTCAGGAGAGTACACAGAAGACAAGTTAACAGCAGTGTTAGAAGCAACAGAAAGAGGGTCAACAGGATCAGGCTGAGACTTAACGCGGTCTCTACTAATGTAAGCCTTAAGCATATTAATGTGGCATACACGAGACTTTTGCTTACGGTCGGGAGTAGAAACTGCATAATTAGTGTCGTTCAAATTTTTCTCAATCTCATAAGGTCCAGAAAACCTAGCCTGAATAGGAGAACCAGGCACAGGAAGTAATACTAAGACCTTATCACCAGGATGGAAGTTACGCTGAAGACTACACTTATAGCGAAGTTTCATTTTGGATTGAGCTTCAGCAAGATGAACTCTAGCTAACTCCCACGCTTTGTGTAGATGCTCTCGTACAGTACTCACATAGTCTAGCACAGACTTACGAGGGAACTCCTTAGCTAGGAACTGCTCACTTAAGAGTTTTAATGGGCTGCGAACCGAATGGCCAAAAACCAGCTCAGCGGGGCTAAATCCCAGGGATTCCTGAACGGTTCCTCTCACAGCAAACATCAGAAACGGCAAACCCTCCACCCAGTCTTTACCAGTCTCAGTGCAGTACGTACGCAACAGAGACTTCAGGGTTTGGTGGAACCGCTCCAGAGCTCCCTGTGACTCTGGATGGTATGCAGTGGACAACTGGTGCTCTACGCCCAACTCTTTCGTTACCTCCTTAAACAGTTTAGAGGTGAAATTGGACCCCTGGTCACTTTGAATGACTCTCGGTAAGCCAAAAACTGAACAGAACTTAATAAGCTCACGGGCTACAGTTTTAGCTTGGATAGATCGCAGAGGAACAGCTTCAGGGTAACGAGTACTAGCACACATGATCGTTAAAAGATATTGGTGACCAGTTTTAGCTTTAGGCAATGGGCCTACACAGTCAATAATGAGCCTCTCAAACGGTTCTCCAAAAACTGGAATGGGCTGTAGTGAGGCGAGTGGAATTGTTTGATTGGGCTTTTCACCTAACTGACAGACATGACATGAGCGTACAAACCTAGACACAGCAGTTTTCATGCCCGGCCAAAAGTAGTGTCTGGCAATTCGATGATGTGTCTTTGTGACACCCAAGTGTCCTGAACACACATGTTCATGGGCCAACTCCAAATTCTGATTACGGTAAGCTTCAGGTAACACAATTTGGAACACAGTTAAAAATTCTGCCTCTGTGGCACGTGGTCTCCACCAACGCATGAGAACGTCATCATCCCAAAAATAACCCGCCGTCATCTGAGGGACTAGGGCCTTGTCTACAGTACAACCAATACATGTAGCAAGTGACGGATCAGAACGTTGTGCAGCAGCTAACTGTGTTCGATTCACTTTTAAAGGGAGTTTACCTTCACTACTCATGCCATTTGATTCTGACGATACAGGACTGATGTAAAGTTCACTCTCTACCGTCTGTGGGGAAGACAGAAATGAATCAGAAAGATCAATAACATTTTCAAATTTCTGAGATTGAGCACGAGTTATGGCGCATGCTGGGAATGTAGCAGAACTGCGTAAGACCATTTTGAACAGACCAATCAGGCTCTTCAGACACAATTGGAGAAGGAAAGACTTTGCCACCTGCTAAATCATTTCCTAAAATCATGCTTACCCCTTCGACAGGCAATTGTGAGCGCACACCAATGTTCACTAAACCAGAAACAAGATCAGACTTTAAATGAATGCTATGCAGTGGATCTGAGATGCAGCCCAATTCAATCCCACAGACTAGTACATTAGAACCAGTGTACGAGTCAGCAGAGAACGGAAGTACGCTGTCCAAAATTAAGGACTGCACTGCTCCCGTATCTCTAAGCATCAGAATTGGCTTAAAATCAGAATCTTTAGAGAGCTACCGAGCTCTTCATTACAAATGGACTAAAAGTACTCGGCCCAGATTGTAAACTTAAGGCACTCTCAGGAACGGCATTGACGAACGCTACGCCCTTAGACTTAACAGCAGAAGTTTTCTGTTTCCAGGCTTTACAATTTGAAATGAGATGCCCTGGGTCAAGACAGTAAAAACATACCTGCTTATCTTCATTTTTCTTTGAGCCTTGCGAAATAGGTTTAACGGAGTTAACCACTAACAAATTCTTAGCGGCTTTCTCCTCTGAGGAGGAAGTTTTAACAGAACGCACAGAAGGAAAGACCGTTCTGTGTGTAAGCACATACTCGTCTGCCAAAACTGCCGCCTCAGCAAGCTTACTCACTTTTTGTTCATTTAAATGAACTATGACGCCTTCAGGAACACAACTCTTGAAATCCTCCAGCAACAAAAGTTCCTGAAGTCCTTCAAAAGCCGTGACTCTGCTTGCTAAGCACCACTTCTCAAACAGTACCCGCTTTACTCTTGCAAACTCCGTGAAAGTTTGGCTAGGCAGCTTTGAACACAGCCTAAACTTTTGCCTGTATGCGTCAGGAACCAATTCATATGCACGGAGCACCGCGGATTTAACAGCGTCATAATCTAACGAACTCTCAACTGGCAACGCCGCACATGCCTCTTGAGCTTTGCCAGCAATATTGCTCTGTACCAAAAGAGACCACAAATCCCTTGGCCAGTTCAATTTTGTGGCAATACGCTCGAATGCAATAAAGTACGCATCCACTTCACCTTCACGAAAGGGAGGGACCAATTTTACATACCTACTCACATCAAAATCTGTCTCTCTCGGCCCAGAAATACTGGAAGAGGGAGGACGAGACCTAGGTGATGGAACCGGCCTACTATGAAGGGTCTGAGCTTCGAGATCCAACTTTCGAAGCTTAATATCTCGGTCCGCCTCAAAGCTGCCAAGAAACTTGATAACTATGACAACAAAAGTCAGGTTATCAAAAAGAACCGAACTAATATGTTCCACGAAATGATTAAAATATCCCGGACGAGCCCCCAATTTGTTACATCCCGCATGAATCTAGGGGTATAAGCGGACGCAACAAAACAACAAATAATTTAAAGAGTGCTAGTCTGAGTCCTGTCACAGCACCACAAGCAACAAATTACCATAAAGGTTTTTATTTGACAGCTCATGGAACAAATACAAAAGGTAAAAAAAAATAAGAAAAAAATAATTAAAAAGAAATAAAAGGGAAGCAATAATTTCAGGAGAGGGCAATGCCAAAATAATAAACAAAACAATCTAACTAGATCATTTAAGCCTCTAACTAATCTAACAAAGAAAAGAAAAATAACAACAGGTTTGTATCCTAACTCCCTTCCTGGCCCCAAAACAGGAGAAAACAGGGTTCAACAAAAATGGCACCCACCTCCCTAGAACTCCCAAATAAACCAAACAATAATAAACAAGTTTGTAAACAACAGCAACAGGCTGGGCAGAAAGCCTCTAACTAATCTAACAAAGAAAAGAAAAATAACAACAGGTTTGTATCCTAACTCCCTTCCTGGCCCCAAAACAGGAGAAAACAGGATTCAACAAAAATGGCACCCACCTCCCTACAACTTCCAAATAAACCAAACAATATTAAACAAGTTTGTAAGCAACAGGCTGGGCAGGACAAAGACAGCACTCTGGAGAAAACTCCTGGGGGAACGTTTTCTCCAACTCTGGCAGTTGCTGCTGGGCTTTTATGCTGGCTCATTCTTAACTGGTAAGCAGCTGCAGCTGGGGGCAATCAGCTACCTGCCAGACAGATTGAGTAGGAGGAGCCAAAGGGTAGACGGAGGGGGAAAAAAAGACACATAAAAGAAACCACAGCTTTTCTGATAAATCATAACAATAAAGACTACGTCTCCAGATGTAACAATAGCTTTATTGAATTTCTCTATCATGGATTTACATAAAGCTGAACACATATTCATAAACCTTTTCTCACTGTAGTGTTTGCATAGTTACGCATTTCATATATGAATATATGCATGATGGGGTGAAGAAAATCGTGTTTCCTTCTCATTTTTGGACAATTGGATGTCTTGTTGATGGCAACATGGTGAGTGGAAAATGAGATTTGACATTTATATTTTTTATTAAAGATTTATTTATGGGGTTTTGGCCTTTGTTTTAGGATAGGACAGTATATGAGACAGGAAGCGAAGTGAGAAAGAGAGGAGGAGGATAGGATTGGGAAGGGTCCACAAGCTGGGACTCAAACTTGGGACGCCCAAAGCTCAACGGCGCTATATGTCCGTGCGCTGCCCACGAGACTATTAGCGCTGACGACATTTTTTATTTAATAGATTGAGAAAATAAATAAATAAATACACACACTACATAAAAACATGCATACATAAATAAATCCCTATAATTGTGATTATAAATTATATAGAAGTGTATTATTGAATATATTACGATAAGTAAAAAAATATATAGTCACATTTTTCAAAATATGAAAAGCGACAATTGCTTATACTGTATATTACTCAGTAAATTGTTATATATAAGTAACACTTTATTTTGATGGTCCCTTTTGAACATTCTGTTGACACTAAGTAATGTTGCAACTACATGTCAACAAACTCTCATTAGAGTATTAGTAGACTGTCTGCTTAATATCTGCTAACTCTTTATTGTGATGGTCTCCCAACAGACACTCTACTGACTGTAAGTAACTTTGCAAGTACATGCCAACTTATTCTAACCCTAACCCTACCAGTCTACTAATACACTACTAGCACTCTAATGAGAGTTAGTAGAAATGTATGTGCAATGTTACTTATAGTCAACAGAATGTGTTAAAGGGACCATCAAAATAAAGTGAAACTGCACAATATATTATTCTCTGTATTTTCAATAAACATTCAATAATTTAATAGATTGATCATTAAAATATAAGGAAATAAGTGACCCTGGACCACAAAAGTAGTCATAAGTCGTACTGGTAGGCTATATTTGTAGCAATAGCCAACAATACTTTGTATGGGTCAAAATTATCGATTTTTCTTTTATGCCAAAAATCATTAGGATATTAAGTACAGATCATGCTCCATGAAGATATTTTGTAAATGTCCTACAGTAAATATATCAAAACGTAATTTTTGATAAGTAATATGCATTGCTAAGGACTTCATTTGGACAACTTTAAAGGCGATTTTCTCAATATTTAGATCATATGGAATCTGACATATGGAAATATGGAATCCTTGCATGTTGGTATTATTATTAGTAGTAGTAGTATTATTATTATTATTATTATTATTATTATTACTACAAAATTATTGAAATACTACATGGAATATTTCAAATACTTCAAAATAATAATAATAATAATAATAATAATAATTTGTCACTCTGCAGGACAGAAAAAGAACAGCAAAAAAAGCTGAAAAGTTATTAAAAATGTGACCTGCCTGTCTGAGATTTTCTTTTCTCCATCTCTCCTGACTGTGGTAAAAGCTTTATTCTCCATTTCTGAGAAGAAGTGGCACTTCAGATTCTGTGTTATGTGTGTCTTAGGGCGGAGGGTCTGAGTAAGGTTTATTAAAAGCCTGCTGGGGGTCTTTCTTTCTTAGGGTCTCTGCAGGATGCATAGCTGCCTAACAAGTCTCTGTACTGCCCAGCCAGAGTGTGTATGATTGTTCATAGCAGTGAACAGAAGTGAACGAGAATTTAAAGAACTATGTTAATTAGAAAACACATACCAATCCACATTGGAGTGCCAATCTAATAAACTATGACATGCTATTTACAAAAAGATAAAGAGAAAAGAAGGGTGTGAACTATGGTTCACACTCTGACTTCATTTATGCATGATCAAACAACATTTAACATGCTGTTTGTAGACCAGCAACATCACAGCTGCATATCACCTACACCGCTGAGCGTAAGACAAACAAAAATTTAAAAAAAGAATAAATGCATATTTTAGTAACAAGCATTACGGTCAGTAGACTAGATTTTTATTCAGCAAATGCAAATGCATAAAGATGTTCAGTAATGATAATGATAATCAGCGCTTGTTTTTCTTCTTAGCCAGAGAGCAATGTAAATATTTATAAAGAATGAATGAATATTCACTTGTAGAAGGATTAGATAAAGTAAACCTGGACATGCCTGGGGTTACTGATAAACCATCATCAGTTGAATGGCCAACTGCAGTCTATTGATTCCCAAATATGCTAATGCTAATTATTGATTTTTGACTGATTGCAGATTGATTTTTGAAGTTAAAGTCAATATGCAGTCAGACTCATGTACTTTCTTTAACACACATTCTAACTATGAATGGTTTATCATGCACATTAGCAAACTCACAAAATGCATACCTTGCATTTATGTTTATTTTAATGCCATTTGCATTATCTGTATACAATTTAAAATTTTCCATCTTGGCTCATGAACACTCAGTTCAACATCCAGCCCATGTGACTATAATTACTGCAATTCATTTTATTTTCCCTAAGATTCCATGTTTTCGGTTTTCATTTTTTTCTAGATTTGGTTTCAATTGTTTAATTACATTGTAATAATCAAAAAGAATGTGTAATTATTTGAATTCATGCGACTTTAACAATTTAATAATTCATTAACAATAATAGTGCTCTTTCAAATGTGTGTGGTTTTATTGACTGTTGACTGATTGATTTTTTCTGGATTCTGCGTTTTATGATTTAATACAGATTTGCTATCAAAAACAACGGTAATGAAATTAATGTACAAAATTTTAACAATTTAATTACTCTTTAAAAATATAACCATTTATTTATTTATTTATTGCACAACATAGGTTTACTGTTTAAATTAAAACATGAATGAAACAGTGTGTGATATTGTGTGATATTCCTTAAAAATGGTGATTTAATAAATAGTATTATTTTTATTATTATTTCTCTGAGAAGTACATTCTACTGTACTATCGTAATATATGTATGTCCTAATTTCTTAGTTTTAAACTGAACTTTCATTTTGGTGGATTGTAGTGGAGACCTTTGAGTTTCTGTGTATCTGTGGTAGTTTTATGAAATGAAATTGTGAAATGAACTGTCACAGCAGCTCTAGAGTTCATATGTACATGTAAAAAAGTTTTTTTTACACACACTCTAAAAAATGCTGGGTTGTTTCAACCCAATTTTGGGTCAAATATGGACTAACCCAACTGTTGGGTTAAA